>NC_045957.1:18893002-19095035 GCF_010909765.2 Amblyraja radiata
CATTGTGACATCACACGATGGGAACGAATCAAAAGGCAGAAAGGCAGCCGGACGGCAGCCGGACGGATGGGACGAGAGTTTTATATATTAGATAGATGGGTCAAACGCGTGTGAGTGGGACTAGTTTAGATGGGACATGTCGGTCGGTGTGGGCAAGTTGGGCTGAAGGGCCTGTTTCCACACTGCATCATCATCTATATTACTAAAACTCTGTTCTTGACCGCTTTTGGCGATCTGTGCTGCGATTTCCGAGAGAACGCCGCCACCTACGGCCGTCATTTTTGGACACCTCGCTCAGAGCCCCCCTCCGCCGCATGTGTGCTCAGGATTTTTCCAGTCGATGAAAAATGACAGATATATTAATGATTTTACAAAATTCCCCATTCTCTCTGCTGCCCCCGCTGGCGGCAGGGAGGAGGGACGATAAAACCAGAAGTGGTGTGCCTCACTCACTCTTCAAGATGGAGGAAGGCAGAGGGTCACGTTTCTCTGAGCTGTGAATAACATTGAACACATGTCTACTCAAATGTAAGTGCCCTTAGTGGTTCTAAAATGCTTGCAGAATGTGTCTATTGGTTCTAAAGCTTGCAAAAAAGTGTCTATTGGTTCTAAAGCTTGCAAAAAATGTCTATTGGTTCTAAAGCTTGCAAAAAAATGTCTATTGGTTCTAAAGCTTGCAAAAATTGTCTCTTGGTTCTAAAGCTTGCAAAAATTGTCTCTTGGTTCTAAAGCTTGCAAAAAATGTCTATTGGTTCTAAAGATTGCAAAAAAAATTCTATTGGTTCTAAAGCTTACAAAAAATGTCTATTGGTTCTAAAGCTTGCAAAAAATGTCTATTGGTTCTAAAGCTTGCAAAAAATGTCTATTGGTTCTAAAGCTTGCAAAAAAATGTATATTGGTTCTAAAGCTTGCAAAAAATGTCTATTGGTTCTAAAGCTTGCAAAAAATGTCTATTAGTTCTAAAGCTGGCAAAAATGTGTCTCTATTGGTTCTAAGCTTGCAAAAATATGTCTATTGGTTCTAAAGCTTGCAAAAATATGTCTATAGGTTCTAAAGCTGGCAAAAAAATGTCTATAGGTTCTAAAGCTGGCAAAAAAAATGTCTATTGGTTCTAAAGCTGGCAAAAAAAATGTCTATTGGTTCTAAAGCTGGCAAAAATAATGTCTATTGGTTCTAAAGCTGGCAAAAAAAATGTCTATTGGTTCTAAAGCTGGCAAAAAAATTGTCTATTGGTTCTCAAGCTGGCAAAAAAATGTCTATTGGTTCGAAAGCTTGCAAAAAAGTATATTGGTTCTAAAGCTTGCAAAAAAGTCTATTGGTTCTAAAGCTTTCAAAAATAATGACTATTTGTTCTAAAACTTGCAAAAAAAAAAGACTATTGGTTCCAAAATGGTTCATACTAGCGCTCCAGAAAGCCCCCCCCCCCCCCCACCCCACTCCCCTGGTTGGCTTGGCTTGGGTGTGTCTTGAAATTGAAAGGCACTACTTACTGCAAATGGTGGCATGGAGTTGAAAGGCACTACTTACTGCAAATGGTGGCTTGGGAGCTTTGGCTTGAAGTTGAAAGGCACTAGTACTGCAAATGGTGGCTTGGTTGCTTTGGCTTGAAGTTGAAAGGCACTACTTACTGCAAATGGTGGCTTGGTTGCTTTGGCTTGAAGTTGAAAGGCACTACTTACTGCAAATGGTGGCTTGGGAGCTTTGGCTTAAAGTTGAAAGGCACTATTACTGCAAATGGTGGCTTGGTTGCTTTGGCTTGAAGTTGAAAGGCATTACTTACTGCAAATAGTAGCATGAAGTTGAAAGCATTACTTACTGCAAATGGTAGCTTGGGAGATTTGGTTTGAAGTTGAAAGGCACTATTACTGCAAATGGTGGCTTGGTTGCTTTGGCTTGAAGTTGAAAGGCACTATTACTGCAAATGGTGGCTTGGTTGCTTTGGCTTGAAGTTGAAAGGCACCACTTACTGCAAATGATGGTTTGGTTGCTTTGGCTTGAAGTTCAAAGGCACTACTTACTGCAAATGGTAGCTTGGGTGTGGCTTGGGTGTTGCTTGAAGTTGAAATACACCACTTACTGCAAATGGTGGCATGAGGTTGAAAGGCACTACTTACTGCAAATGGTGGCTTGGGTGTGGCTTGAAGTTGAAAGGCACTACTTACTGCAAGTGGCGGCTTGGGTGTGGCTTGAAGTTGAAAGGCACTACTTACTGCAAATTATGGCTTGGTGTGGCTTGAAGTTGAAAGACACCACTTACTGCAAATGATGGCTTGGGTGGGGCTTGGGTGGGGCTTGAGGTTGAAAGACTCCACTTACTGCAAATGGTGGCATGAAGTTGAAAGGCACTACTTACTGCAAATGGTGGCTTAGGTGTGGCGAAGTTGAAAGGCACTACTTACTGCAAATGGTGGCTTGGGAGCTTTGGTTTGAAGTTGAAAGGCACTATTTACTGCTAATGGTGGCTAGGTTGCTTTGGCTTGAAGTTGAACTGCACTACTTACTGCAAATGGTGGCATGAGGTTGACAGGCACTACTTACTGCAAATGGTGGCGTGGGTGCTTTGGCTTGAATTTAAAAGGCTTCATTGATTGTATATTCATTTTAGATAAAACGCTACCACTTGCCGCTGTGATTTTTGGCCATCTTACTCAGTCCCTCTCCGCTGAGCAGATGCAGAGAATTCTTCCCATCAATGAAAAATAAAAGTGTTATTAGTTTTTTTTTAAATGTTGAGAATCTCTCTCCTGTCAATCACTCCATGAAAGCCACACCTTTTCCGGTGGGGGGTGGGGGGTGGGGGGGAGGGGTTATAAAACCTGGAAATGTGGGTGTGGCTCAGTCTCTGCAAGATGGAGGAGGGAGAGGTCACGACTTGCTGTCTTTAGTGGCTTTGCACCCTACTTCAAATGGTATGAAACTGCACTTGAATTTGGTGGCCTTGCACCCTGCTAGAAGTGGTAAGAAACTGCACTTGAATTTGGTGGCCTTATACCCTGCTTGAAATAGAATTTCAAGGATTAGCCGTGAGTCAACTATCAGCCCACCAGCCGTGAGTGAGTGAGTTGACAGCACAACAGGCTTGATTGACTGAGACGCCAGCCCAAGAATCAATTTGGCGCACAATTTGCATACTAGCCCTCTGGAAACCAGTCCCTTCAGCCCACAACACCCATACTAGCGCTCCAGAAAGCCCCCCCCCCCCCCCCAACTGGCCACCAATATTAGAATTGGTGGAGAGGTGGAATATTGCGTTGGATGACCAGCCCTCCTGTGTGATGCTGGGACCCAACGGGTCCCACTTAGTCTAGTTCTATGACTAAAAAGTGAAGAAGAAAAATGCATGTAGATAAGTAGAGCAGATTTGAAAGAGGAGTGAGATGTAAAGGCAGAGAGAGATTTATGGGTGGAAAGGAACATCGGAAAGGAGGGGGGAGAGTGGGCTTAGGCAGATGGGTGAAGGGAAAATAGTCACAAAGTGCTGGAGTAACTCAGTGGGTCAGGCAGCATCTGCGGAGAATATGAATAGGTGATATGTCACAGAGTGCTGGAGTAACTCAGTGGGTCAGGCAGCATCTCTGGAGAAAAGGTATAGATTATATTTCGGGTCAAGACCGCTCTTCAGTAATATTCATGATGTGACATGCATAGACATTCCTGAATCTTACCCAAACCATCGTGAGCTACTTTGTTACGGTGCTTGCCCTCTCCTATAACATCTCTGCTGCCTTTGGTGATGCAGGACAGGACACAAGCTTTGGGACACGGTGTGAAGCTGTTGCCGTCTGTCCCAGCCTGGTAAAAACCTGGATGGAGTGGATTTGGAGAGGATGTTTCCACTAGTGGGAGAGTCTAGGACCAGTGGCCATAGCCTCAGAATTAAAATACATTCCTTTAGGAAGGAGATGAGCAGGAATTTCTTAAGTCAGAGGGTGGTGAACTGTGGAATTTGTTGCCACAGACAGCTGTGGAGGTCAAGTCAATGGACATTTTTCAGGAGGAGATTGATAGATTCTTAATTGATACGGGTGTCAGAGGTAATGGGGAGAAGGCAGGAGAATGGGTTTGAGAGGGAAAGATAGAGTCATAGAGTGATACAGTGTGGAAACAGGCCCTTCGGCCCAGCATGTCCCATCTGCACTAGTCCCACCTGCTCACGTTTGATCCATATCCCTCCGAACCTGTGCTATCCATGTACTTGTCTGTTTCTTAAATGTTGCGATAGTCCCTGCCTCAACTACCTCCTCTAGCAGCTTGTTCCATACACCTACCACCCTTTGTGTGAAAATCATACCCCACAGATTCCTATTAAATCTTTTGCCCTTCACCTTAAACTTATGTCCTCTGCTCCTCGATTCACTTACTCTGGGCAAAAGACTCAACCATATCTATTCAAATCATGATTTTATACACCTCTATTAGATCATCCCTCATCCTCCTGTGCTCCATGAAATAGAGTCCCAGCCTACTCAACCTCTCCCTATAGCTCTGGCCCTCTAGTCCTGGCAACATCCTCATGAATCTTCACTGTACCCTTTCCAGTTTGATGACATCTTTCCTATAACATGGTGCCCAGAACTGAACACAATACTCTGAATGCGGCCTCACCAACTTCTTATGAATGAATGAATGAATGAATGAATGAATGAATCTCTTTATTGTCATTGCACATGTTACAACAAAATTTAAAAGTCGTTTTTAAATTGCAACTGCAACTGCAACATGACCTCCCAACTTCTATACTCAGCCTGACCCGCTAAGTTACTCCAGCACTCTGTGAAACGTCAAAGAACAGGGCAAGATTAGCAAGTTTGCTGATGATACAGAAGTGAGTGGTTTTGCAGATAGTGAAGATGGTTGTGAAAGATTGCAGCAGGATCAGGATCAATTAGCCAGGTGGGCAGAGGATTGGTTGATGGTTGCATGGTTCCTTGAAGGTCGTGTCGCAGGTATATCAGGTGGTCAAAAAGTATTTTGGCACTTTGGCCCTCATCAGTCAGAGTATTCAGTATAGAAGTTGGGAGGTCATGTTGCAGTTGTATAAGACGTTGGTGAGACCACATTTAGAATATTGTGTTCAGTTCTGGGCACCATGTTATAGGAAAGATGTCAAACTGAAAAGAGTACAGAGATCCCCATCCTGGATCAGTCCAATCAGGGTTGTGTCATCCACAAACTTGAGAAGCTTGACAGAGGTGTCTGTGGAGGGGCAGTCATTGGGTGTGAAGTGGTGATTGGAGTGGGGTGGGCGTAGAAGGGCCCAGTCTTTGCAGACTGAGGTCAGGCAGGTCAGTGGGTATGAAGTGTTGGTTAGGATGGGAAAGGGTCCACTCTTTTCACACTGGAATCTTGCCTTAATCATGTGTGAAGTAGGTGTGAAGTGGTGAATGGGAAGGAGAGGATGCAGGGTCCATTCTTTGCAGATTCCGGCTGTGTTTGTTGAGGAAGGGGTATCAGGGTTACGTTTCTGATTTTCAAGCCTGCAGTAAAACTCATTCAGGTCGTTCGTCAGCTGACGATTGTCCAAAGAGCGGGGGGATTTCCTCTTATAGCTGGTGATTTCTTGCAAGCCCTTCCAAACTGAAGAAAAGTCATTAGCTGAGAACTTGCTCCTTAACTTCTCAGAGTACCTTTCCTTGGCAGCTCTGATTCCTCTTCTCAGCTCTTTATCAATTAGGCTATCTTTTAACTCTTTAATGATTAGGCTATCGGCTTGACGCATATTTGCCCCCAGCCCCCCCCCTTCCCCCGATCTCAAAATGGAAATGTTACATCTGTATATAATGATCCCATTAAAATGTGTATTTATGTCACAAACTATGGAATTCATATTTTTCAGTATTGTTATCAAGGAAAAGAAAGCAGTTCCAATTGTTTGATATTATTTGATATTGTTTAATATTATTCATATGGAGGAGAAAATATAATAGCACTAAAACCTACCTTAATTTTGCAATCTCACTCAAGATAATCCCCCTTTCCCTCTCCCCTCCCCGTCTCTCTCTCCTCTCCCTTCCCCTCTCTCTCTCCCCCTCCCCCTCTCACATCCCCCCCTCTTTCTTGCGGGGGGGGGGGGCGAAGATGAAGGTGGCACGGGCCCAGCGGGGGCCCAGCGGGGGGGGGGGATGAACGTGGCGTGGGCCCAGTGGGGGTGGCGGGGGCCCAGCAGGTGTCAGTGGGGGTGGCGTGGGCCCAGCGGGGGTGGCATGTGCCCAGCAGGGGTCAGCGAGGGTGGCGTGGACCCAGCGGGGGTCAGCGGGGTTGGCGTGAACCCAGCGGGGGGTGGCGTGGACCCTGCGGGGGTCAGCGAGGGTGGCGTGGACCCAGCGGAGGTGGCGTGGACCTAGCGGGGGTGGCGTGGACCTAGCGGGGGTGGCGTGGACCTAGCGGGGGTGGCGTGGACCCTGCGGGGGTGGCGTGGGCCCAGCGGGGGTCAGCGAGAGTGGCGTGGACCCAGCGGAGGTCAGCGGGGGTTGCGTGGGCCCAGTGGGGGTGGTGTGGGCCCAGCGGGGGTGGCATGGACCCAACGGGGGTGGCGTGGACCCAGTGGGGGTCAGCGAGGTTGGAGTGGAACCAGCGAGGGTGGCGTGGACCCAGCGGGGGTGGCGTAGGCCCAGCAGGGGTCAGCGGGGGTGGCGTGGACCCAGCGGGGGTCAGCGAGGGTGGCATGGACCCAGCGGAGGTCAGTGGGGGTGGCGTGGGCCCAGCGGGGGTGGCGTGGGGGGAAGATGGCTTGGGCCCCGGCGGCGGGGGGAGGCGAGGGGAGCGGGCTCCGCCGCAGCGGCGTCTGGTGTTGGGGTTACAGCCGTTGGGTTCAGATTCAGCCACTCCCGACGGAGAACTGGCCGTTTCCAATGTGGAAACGTATAATTGTTTTATTCTGATTTTTTTTTTTAAATTTCGGATTTAAATTTTTGTGACTTTTTTCTTAGGGGGAAAAAAAAGGGGTGCGATCGCACCCAGCGCACCTCCCCTTCGGACGGCCACGCATTGTGACGTGCTAGTTCAATGAAGGAAATAGGTACTGTATAATCATTCACTTCCTGCCTCTTGGCAAAAACAAGTGAACAACAACCCATTGAATTTGGTATATGTTCAGTAGACTGAGAATAAATCAACCTTCCTCAGCAAGGCAGGGAAGCTGCTTTTTCAAGCGGTTCAGTTCTTTTCATTCCAGCAGTTGATCCTATTCGATGAGCTAACATTTGGAAATAGGATATCTCAGAGACAGGGCTGTCACACATTCACACCCTCTCCTACCTTTTGAAGGGTTTTGATGGTCCTCGGGCCCTGCTTGCCTCCATGAGAACCTCCCCAAAGAATCAACAGCCTTTACAGATTGCAGTTGCCATGGGGATAGCAATTATAATTATCTGTACAGAAAATAACATCCTATTTAAATCCTTCTGGACTTCCATTAATATCCTCGTCCCAAAGAGTGACCAATCTAGTAGAGTTATTGTAAAAACATAGGTATCAGTCTCCATAATTTAACAGATGTTATGGGACTGATTAAAAAGGTGTAAATTATTATTTCCAAAGGGAATTTAAAAAATGATTTCTGTTATTTAATTGTCAGTAAAATAAACGTTATTATATTTTAATAGTCTTTCGTTTTAGGTCAGCAAGCTCAAAAGAAAACTTTCCTCTGATGCCAAATGCTGGACAAATTTAATCTAAATTCAGTGAAATTGCTGGATGTTCCAGGAAAATGGGTTTTAGGAGACAGGAACTCAAATAAAATAAAATTAAGTACGTAGTCATCATGATTACGCAGTGAGAGAACTGCTATAAATCTGAGCTTCAAATTATGAAAATGTTTTGGCAAAACACAGGGACAAAGCAAACAAATCAAATTGTTTGCCTCCTGATATCAGCACGCCATTTTCAGTGACATTTTAAATGTTGCATGATTTCAGTTATAAGAAATAATTGGTTCCATATAAGGGACCTCCTTCATATAAATCAACTAATTTAAACAGCACTAAGTCATATACTCAATTGGAGAATAGACTGAATGTAATTTAATAATACTCAAGTTTCTTTTAACCGGGAAATAAGGTAGGTCATTTAGCATGATTCATCATTAAATTAAATTATAGCTGATTTGTATTTCTATTTGTATTTCTATGTAATCCTTTAAGCACTTGCCTGGAAACAACACTTTCAAATCCCAGTTTTAACATTAGCCTTACTTTAACATTAAACAGTTTTGGCCTTTTCTCAACAGGTTTTGAGGAAGTGTGTTCTAGTTTTTCGTGACTCCGAGTAAATGTTGAAAACACTCCCTCAGTCTCTTGCTTATATGCTAAAGGCTGCTTTTTACACTCTGCTTGATAAATTTGGTTGGATTTTTTTCCATGGAACTGAATTCCTGATGTAAATAATATTGTGCAACATATATATATATATCAGCTCTTTATTTCAAGCTCCTGCACCTGAGCAAATAATCTATCTCTAATCACTCCATCACATACTTGATGCATATACCTTTATGTGTGCAGGTGTGTTCTCACTGGGTTACTCCACTGACAATTCTCTAAAGTATGCAGTATGAGATATTCTGACCTTTGGTGATATGATTCAAACACACTTTTTAAATACGAGGTGAGTTTTATGACTAACTAAGCTGCAATGCGATGGGCACAAAAGTTTTAACTAAAACCGAGCTATTTGAGATTTCATTATTTCAAGATTTGAATAGTTGTAATTGTGCCATTTTAGTGTTGAATGGCATAGTAGGGCCTGATTTATGAATATCATAACCACGCAAGGGCTTCTTCCAATCTCTCACCCTTGTTTGGAGGTCAGCAGAACACATTGAGAAAAGGAAGAAACAGCCATTTTATTCAAGATGCTTGGGTGATTTGATGATCATCCACTCGGGAGGGTATCTGTACATTTCAGTTGAAGAACGTTTCAGGTTTGTGTGGGACTAAGTGATTGGAGCACGTGTCCTTGGATTGAAAATGTTTTGTATCACCTCTTTTTCCAAAACTCTTTCTTTTGGGTTTTTTTTGTTTTCTGTTCTGCTGAAAGTAGAACCACTTCTCTTTTTGCAGCAGGGTAAGGGTGCTTTGCACAGGAAAGTTGTTGTTTCATAACAACATTTCTCAACAGATTCCGCAACAGAATACCAAAGGGATGAGGAAATGTATTCTCTATGATCCTAGTCAATATCAAAGTATGAAGCCCACATGGACTGAGTGTGTTGAATGGTCAGTTCCATCGTGTGATTTCTCTGGAATTGTGTTAGTTATGTAACATACCATAAAATGTTATAGATGAATGGATGGAATCAGGTCATGGAGCACAGTAAGCTACTTCAATGCCCTTCTTATCATTATTTAATTGATTGGTTAAAACATAAGCATGGAAATCCCACATGCTAGGAGCAATTAGCAGAGGCCAATTGACTTACAAACCAGCATGTCTGGTTGGGATGTGGGAAAAAACCGGAGCACCTGGAGGAAACCCATGTGGTCACAGGGAGAACATGCAATCTCCACACAGGCAGCCCCCAAGGCCATGATTGCACCCAGGTCTCTGTTGTGAAGAAACAGGTGAACTTCCATCCGAAGCAAATTAGGAAATCGCCTGCAGTCAAGGTGAATTTTCCTGATGCCAAGTTTTTATGCTGGAATGAATATTTTGAAGTTCATCAACCCTCATCTGTGTTTTAATTGAATAAAACACTTAGGATGAAAAGTTAGTGACAAGTCGGAGTTGGAGGAAATTTGTTGTGTGGATGAAGAAACTGCACGTGCTGCCAATCAAATACCAGGAATTGGAACCTCAAACAAACTGCGTCCAATGCTGAAGTGGTCCACAGGTAAGTCGAAAGTGGAGACATTAAAACTTATATAATGGCAGTCTGTTCCCATTGCATATTCATTAATAAACTTAAAACGGGTGTCAGAGGTTATGGGGAGAAGGCAGGAGAATGGGGTTAAGAAGGGAGTGATTGATCACCAATGATTGAATGGCCGAGTAGACTTGACGGGCTGAATAACTTAATCCTGCTCCTATCACTTATGATCTTGTAACTTATACTTATAACTGAAAGTCTAACTACAATCCAGACAGAGATGATGCACTGACAGGAATATTGCCCAGCATTACACCAATAATTTATGCTCTTCTCAATAAAGATGTGCAATCTAGAAAAACCTTTAAAAAATCCTATTAAAAGTTAAGTCTCAAAAATGTATTTTCACAAATGCATAAATGCAAGGAGGATTTTTTTAAATGATTTGCTTAAGGTAGTTCTAAACTTTAATAACAACCATTTAAAATAGATTATAAATTGCACATGGTCATCTACAAAGCTACAAATTATAGATCTGGGTAAATTTATATTGCATATATAAATTGTCATTTATATTCCATTGTCAGAGTGAGGCCCAGTGCAAATTGAGGAACGGCACCTCATATTTTGCTTGGGTAGCTTGGCTGTCTGTACGGAGTTTGTATGTTCTCCCCATGACCTGCGTGGATTTTCTCCAAGATCTTCGATTTCCTCCCACACTCCAAAGACGTACAGGTATGTAGGTAAATGGTTTGGTAAATGTAAAAATGGGCTTTAGTGGGTGTAGGATAGTGTTAATGTGTGGGGATCGCTGGTCGACGTGGACCCGGTGGGCAGAAGCGCCTGTTTCCGCGCTGTATCTCTAAACTAAACTAAAGCCCAGCGGTATGAACATTGACTTCTCTAACTTCAAATAGCCCTTGCTTTCCCTCTCTCCATCCCCTCCCCAGTTCTCCCACCAGTCTTACTGTCTCCGACTACATTCTATCTCTGTCCTGCCCACTCCCCTGACATCAGTCTAAAGAAGAGTCTCGACCCGAAACATCACCCATTCCTTCTCTCCAGAGATGCTGCCTGTCCCGCTGAGTTACTCCAGCATTTTGTGTCTACTTTTTATTTGCATGCATCTCAAATCATATGCTTTTTTGTTTCAATTTATAGGTGACAACGTATAGAACTAGGTACAGACGTTTTTCAGATTTTTAGCACTGCTAAACTGAGCAGTGCAATTGCTTCTGCTAGACAATTTGAATGTTCTGCATTAACAATTAATCTATAGTTCCTTGGAAATACTGAATGTTAAATCATGAAAAATTAGGCTTTGGAATCAGAAATGAGCTTGAAGATTAACTGTCTGCAGTGTTAGCACCAGAATGTCAATTAGGCTGGTTAGAATGTCAAATTGATTCTCTTTGTCTAACTGAGACTGCGAACCTTAAAGATCACACATAATTACTACTTTTAAATCACTGTCATGATAGTTCTAGTCAGTCACCTGACTCAGTCATTTGTTCTATTGTGAACAATTTTTTGACAAATTGTCAGGGGTATAGTTTTAATTGCTTAGTTGCCCTTTAATATCTTACTGTTCAAATCCACGCAGTAATTTTCTTTAAAAAATACTGATCATATAAATAATGTATTAAAATCACTATTTGGCTTGCTGTCTTTAGAAAATTATAGCTACGTGAAGTTTTTGCATCATGAATTGATATATTCATAAGCATTACAATATAAAATACCCCATTTTACTTCGGAGTCACGTGAGTGACTACGTGAAGAACCCCGCCAGGACGCATGCGTGTCATATCGCTACACGCATTGCAACGAGTCACAGCAGGGGGAACAACGTTCCCTTAGCGGCAAAATTTGAAAGCCGGGAACAGCAGGTAAGGAGACTCTGCGTTCCAGAATTTGAAAGTCGGGAACAGCAGGTAAGAAGACTCTGCGTTCCTACCACTTACCTTTTAGGTGGAGACATGGACCGGATCCATGAAGGCTGCGGGAAAGCTGGCGGGGGAGAACCGTGGAGTTGCGGGCAGCCGGCAGCAGCAGCCAAAGGCACGCTAATCTCCCGTAATGGGAACAGCTGTGCCCGACTTCGCTCCCGCACCGGCCACGGTCGGTCGGGAGAGGTAAGCAACTAACAGAGTCGTTGACACCGAGGAGTCCGACTCAGAATAGCCGCGAGCGACCAGTGCCCGTGTGCATGGGGGTCCGTTTGAGCGGCTGGGAGCGAGGAACAAAGCAGCCGCGAGCGACCAGTGCCCGTGTGCATGGGGGTCGGTTTGAGCGGCTGCAGGAGAAACAAAGCAGCCGTGAGCGACCAGTGCCCGTGTGCATGGGGGTCGGTTGGGGCGGCTGCAGGAGAAACAAAGCAGCCGCGAGCGGCCAGTGCCCGTGAGCACGGGAGCCGGTTGGAGCGGCTGCAGGATGGGTCAACAGCAGCCGGGAGTGGCCTATGCCCGAGAGCATAAGAGCCAGTTGGAACGGCTGCTGGAGGAAATACCCCAAAGTGGCAGGCTCCGGGAGATGGAGGCTAGCCACAGTGGGCAGTTAGTAAGCCCCACAGCAGTACCTCTTGTAGGGCTGCACAGTGTTTCTCCCTCATCAGAGGGGAACACCGAGGGTCAATCCTGGGCTGACTGCAGGAGCTGGAGCAGGAGCGGCTTCAGGATCAGCCGCGACGGCCAGTGCCCGTGAGCATTGGAGCCGGGTGGAGTGGCTGCAGGAACTGGAGCAGGACGGCCTCAGGAGTAGCGGCTTCAGGAGCAGCCGTGACGGCCAGTGACCATGTGCATTCGAGCCGGTTGGGTGCCCGAGAGCATCGGAGCCAGCTGGAGTAGCTGTTGGAGCAGGTAAGTGGCAGGCTCCGGGAGATGGAGACTAGTCACAGGGGGCAGCTAGTAAGTCCTACAGCAGTACCTCTTGTAGGGCTGCACAGTATTCTCCCTCATCAGAGGGGAGTATAGGGGGTCCATTCTGGGCTGAACCTGAACAGGGGTGCAGAACATACCCCTAGTGCACATGGGGTGCAGAAAACCTATTGGAAGACACTTACCATCATGGAACTGCAAAACACTGAATGTTCCCAGTATCAACCAGTGTATTTGAAAACATGGCAGGGCAGGGACTTGAAACGAAAGAAAGTTCCAAAAGTCCTAACAGCGGGTATTACGGGTTTCGCCCGCACAATAAACAAAAAAGACATGACACTAGATCACCAGGATGCACTGGCCTTATTTTGCTAACTACCAATACGAGTAAACAGCATTAGGAAGAAGTACCATCCAACCGGCTTTAGACCCTAATTTGCAGGCTTCTGCAAACCTGGAACCTCCATACCACCAATATTAAAATTTGGAGGCAACTTATCTAAACAGGTAAAGACCTTGACATAGAGGGAAACCCTGGGGCTCATTAAAGCAACGTCAAAAAAAAAACACACACAAAAAACACTACTTCCTGGGGAATGCGCTAACCCTCAACACAGACCCAACTACAGATCCAGACACCGGCACCTCAACGTCCACGGAGGATGCCGAAAGAGTAACAAATCTACTAATAGTAACCATGGAGGAAGAGGTATAGGGTTATACCATAGAATTATTCAAAACATAATCCTCCAGTTCAGCATGTACCGAACTGAATGTTCATGCTTACAGGCAAAGAAATAATCAAAAGCGCATACTGAACTACAGTGCCCAAATAAAAAAGGAGTAATGGAGGACATCCAACACGAATCACAGGAATTCGTGTCCAAAAATCTTTATCATAAAATAGATGGTGGTTGCCACGTCATCATAGATTTGACTAATTTGAATACTTTCGTACTTTATATTCATTACTAGATGGGAACCTTTGTTACTGCAAAGGTATTGATCCTAGGTTACTACATGGCAAGCATCGTATTAAAAAATGCTTGCTATACAGTACCCATTAGAGGTGACCACAGATGTATTTAACACAATGGATCATCTGCGGTTTCACACTTAACTCAGCTCACATGTCAGTGACTTTGCCGTAAGAAAAGGTTACAGCCTTAATGGAGGCTTGCAGTAAACTAAACCATCCATCAGACTGGTAGTAGAATAATTGGCATTATAGTGGCTGTGTTCCAGCCACATAAATCGGACCTTTACATTATCAAATTACTGAGCGCAAACATGCGTGCACTTTAAAATTATGAGGGTCATTCTGACAGACCTAAGAAGCTACCAACAATGGTACTAAAAATGGTGGAAACATAACATTAGGCATTGTTCCTATCCAAACATTAACAGCTACCCGTCTATGGAACTACATACTGATGGGCACTTGGATGGGATGCTACCAATTCCATCTCCAGCTGTGGGGGAGATGGAATGCACAGGAGGCATCATTACATGCGCTGGGCATAAATACCTGAGAAAGTTGAGTGCATTCCATGGCTTTAAGTCATATTGTTCTGGTTTATATCACCAGTATGTTAGACTACTAATTGACTACACCACCGTGGTAGCATATGTCAACCATATGGGTGGAAACATATCAACATCATGTGACTATCTGGCCAACACAATTTGGCAATAGTGTATCCAGAAAGATATTTGGATATCAGCTACCAACTTACTAGGTAAACTGAACTTAGTGGCAGACAACAGGTCACGCTAAGTCTATGAAAACACTGTATGGATGTTGGATAAAAAATGTATTGCTGGAATTACAGCACGGTATGGAACACCAGATAACGACCTATTCACATCCATGCTCTCACCAGTTATCGAATTAGGTTCTTGGAAACCAGAACCTGGGGCAGTGGCTAGAGATGCATTTCGCTGCATTGGGGGATTGTTTATGCATTCCCTCCTTCTGCCTCATCAGTCGGGTATTTAGGAATAAACAGTAGACTCCGCGTCTGGTATTTTGATAGTACCCGATTGGCCTACTCAACCATCGGTCCCGGTGATATCGACATGGTTTTAGAACCATGCATCACCATCCATCATAGACCTAATTTACTGGTTCTTCCCGCAACAAGGGGAGTTACCCATGCCATAATTATATAAACCTATTAATTTATAGAGTTGAAAGCACCTCTACTACACCTGGGACTGACGGACCGAACAGTGGAATTATTTCAGCGGGCCACAGACAGTCCACCAAAAAATCAGTACTTGGTGTCATCAAGAAATGGGAAGTACTGTCACAACAATAAACATCACCCACAGATCTATGAACATCCCGTCTGTTCTGGAATTCCTGGCAAGCCTCCATTACGAAGAGAGGCTCAGTCATAGTACCATCAACTGCGCCAGAAGTGCTCTGTCAACATGCCTGGCGCAAGGAACAGAGCGGCATTCTGTTGGGACACACCCTGGTAACCAAACTCATGAGGGGCATTTTAATATTAATCCCCCAAGAACCAGGTACTCCCAAATATGGGATGTGAGCATTGTACTGACCATGTTAAGAAACTGGTCTCCAACTACAGCTCTGTCCCTACAGAAACTGACTATGAAAACAGTCATGCTGATGGCCTTGGTTACGGCACCAAGGGTCCAGTCACTACAGAAACAAAGGTTGGACAACATGATTATTCCATCTGGAAATTTAACTTTTCACATCAATGAAATAGTCAAACAGAATAGACAGGGGTCAGCAGGCCTAAAAACAGAATTCAGAGCCTACCCGACAGATGGTCGTCTCTGTATTGTAACACACTTACTATTATATATGGAGTATACTAAGATCATCAGAGGGAAAGAAATGTCACTTTAATCAGCTACAAACAGCCACTCAAAACAGTGACAGTCCAGACCATCTCTAGATGGCTAAAACAGGTCCTAATAAAGGTTGGAGTAGACACTAGCATTTTAAAATCTCACTCCACCAGGGCTGGAGCTACATCGGCAGCTATGAAGTTGGACGTTCCTATGGACCAAATCCTCAAGACAGCAGGATGGTCAACGGAGGAAACTTTCCAACGACTTTATAACAATCCAGTCATTGAACCTGGAACATTTGCAGAAACAAATTTAAGTTCTGTAATATAATTTACCCCATAAATAGGGGCAATAATTGGTGTTAATATTTTTACCGTTGGGTTTCAATATCGTATTGATGTCTAATGATGTTAACTCTATTCTCCCCAAAATCAAGGCAGATGTGATGCATGGACTCGTTCCACGGCATGAAATCACAGAGCTTTAAAATCTTCACGTAGTCACTCACGTGACTCCGAAGTAAAATAGTAAGATTAAACGAGAACTTACCAGTTTGAAGTTTGATCATTATTTTATGAGGAGTAACGTTGAGGGAATACGTGCCCTCCGCTCCCACCCTTGATCATATCCTGAACTGGTATCTCTTCTCTAATCTTACTATGTTTAGTCATTACAGTTATCTGTGATTTCACACCGCTGCTTTGAAGAATGACACGCATGCGTCCTGGCGGGGTTCTTCACGTATTCCCTCAACGTTACTCCTCATAAAATAACGATCAAACTTCAAACTGGTAAGTTCTCGTTTAATCTTACTATTTTACGACACAAAATAGCTGTGATTTTATTTCACAAGAATATCACTCTGATATTGATCAGTCTTTTGACTGTATTATTATAAATTGCCAAGAGTGTCTGAATTCATTCTTTAGTTGTCAACTTTATAAAACTACAATTCTACATAATGTTTTATGTCTCCTTGTTTTAAGGTATTAGCATACACTTCCCCTGTGATCTGGATTTTGTAGTTTTGCCTGAGCTCCTCTATGCACAGAACGTGGAATGCAGTTTGTGGTTTGAATCTGATTTTCTAAGATACATCACTGTGCTGTGTGTTCCAGAATTTGCTGGAGAAACAATGAACTGCAGATGCTGGTTTACAAAAAAAGACACAAAGTGCTGGAGTAACTTAACGGGACAGGCAGCATTGCTGGAGAACATGGATAGGTGACATTTTGAATCCTGAACTGATGCTGTCTGACCGGTTGAATTAGTCTAGCATTTTGTGTCTGTTTTCCAGACTTTGCTCCTGGGGTGGGGGTGTGGGGGTGGGGGGAGGAGGAATGTTGGGTGTCAAGGGTGTCAAGAATAAAGAGGGAGCATCGGGACTCGGATGAGTACTTTGAACTTTGTCGGCAGCAAATATGTGGCAACTCTGTGTACTTTGTGTATTGTATGTGAAAACAAAGAATTTCAAGGGGCCTAGGTACATGTGAAGATAGAAAATAGAACATAGAAAAATAAGTGCAGGACTCGGCCATTCGGCCCTTCCAGCCATCACCGCCATTCAATACGATCATGGCTGATCATCTAAAATCAGTACCGCGTTCCTGCTTTTTCCCCATATCCCTTGATGCCTTTAGCCCTAAGAGCAAAATCTAACTCTCTCTTGAAAACATCCAGTGAATTGGCCTCCACTGCCTTCTGTGGCAGAGAATTCACAGATTCACAACTCTCTGGGTAAAAAGGTATTTCCTCATCTCAGTCCTAAATGGCCTCCTCCTTATTCTTAAACTGTGACTCCTGGTTCTGGACTCCTCCAACATCAGGAACATTTTTCCTGCATCTAGCCTATCCAATCCTTTAAGAATTGTATATGTTTCTATAAGATCTCCTCTTACCCTTCTAAATTCAAGTGAATACAAGCCCAGTCGACACATTCCTTCATCATATGTCTGTCCCGCCATCCCAGGTATTAACCTGGTGAACCTATGCCGCCCTCCCACAATAGCAATAATGTCTTCCCTCAAATTAGGAGACCAAAATTGCACACAATACTCCAGGTGCGGTCTAACCAGGGTCCTGCAGTAGGACCTCCTTGCTCCTAAACTCAAATCTTCTCACAATGAAGGCCAACATGCTATTTGCTTTCTTCACTGCCTGCTGTACCTGCATGCTTACTTTCAGTGACTGATGTACAAGCACACCTCGTACCTCCCCTTTTCCTAATATACACCATTCAGATAATAATCTGTCCTCCTGTTCTTACCACCAAAGTGGATAACCTCACATTTAAAATAAAGTATCATTGTATGTGTGAGGGAGATGGGAGGAACTCCACAGATAAATGGAAAGGAAAAGGGGAAATGGAGAGTTTTAATAACAAATTTAATTGTATTTTGAAATTAACCTGTGCTTCACAAACAGATAGAAAAGGTGAAAATAACAAAACAAACTCTATATTTCTCTTGTCATAAATGTACGTTGACCTACTGAGTATATCCAGCAGCTTTAGTATTAATTTTAGTTATGAAAGGTGCCTATCCTAGTCGCTAACGATGGTGAAAAAGAGAGAAAAAATATAACTTTATTCTAAATGCAGCTATCACAATGATACACCCACAATAGATATATTTAATAGAGATGCTGCAGGCAGCACTAAATGTCCCTCCAATGCTTCTTATTTATCACAGTCAGTCTAGAAACACTTTTACACAGGAAATATTTCTTCCATGACTAGGTATCAGGTCATGCAGTTGTTTATGCAGTTTGCTATTGTACCGGAAAGGGCTGCGCTAATGTTAAAGAGTTTCTAGGAGAAGCTTTTCCAAACAAAACATTTTTTTTAATGGTTACATAGTTTGAAATTGATACAATATCGTGTGCTCTTTATTACAGCAGCAAGTTGATAATAAATTACATGTGACTGACTGGCACTTTCAGTTCAACATTACCAGTCCAGACCAGCTCAGACCTCAGTTATCCCTCACCCAGCAGAATGTCCATTTAAAGATGGGAGCACCTAGACCAATGGGCAATAATGTGCCAACAAGCTGCCAATTTTGAATCTCATATATTATTGTCCTGACCTTGTAGTATTAAAACGCACACACACAACCTTCAACAGATTAGAGCAAAATATGTCAGATGACGAACATATGCAGAACCTTTGAAGAACTTTAAGGTGGACAGGTCCCAGCGACGGATGAGATATGAGCCCCCAGGGCCTGTTGAGATCTATCCCAGGTTTTTGAAAGAGGCAAGAGAAGAGATTGCAGGGACTTTGACAGCACTCTTTGTATCCTCTTTAGCCACAGGAGAGATGGCAGGGGTCTATAATGTTAACAGTTTTAAATAAATTACTAACCCATGGAATAAATGTATTTTTCCCTATTTATTACTTTTACTGTACCTAAACCTAGTTTCCTGAATGGACCTATCATCACTGCATAACAAAACGCACAGAATATTTCGGCCTTGAGTTTCTGTAGAGAGAGAAATGAAGAACATCTTGAATCAATCTCTCCTCCTGCTACTGGATCCTGTTGGAATGGATGGTGCAAGCTGCAATCAGGGCCCATCCTTAAGCCGATTGGACCGATTGCTCCCAATTGGGCCCCGCGAGTAAGGGGCCCCCACACCAGAGTAATCTACTCTCGGCTCGGGTAGATGTACCCCGGGTGGAGGGGGGAGAGAGGGGCGGAGAGAGAGTAGAGGGGTGGAGGGGGAAGAAAGAGGTAGACGGGGAGGGGGGTGTGAGGGGGAATGGAGAAGAGGGAGGTGGGAAGTGTGTCGTTCACTCACGGCAGCGCTCCCGTCCCTCCAGTCGCCGGCCCTCTCCGTCCCTTCTCTCCCTTCCCTTCTTCCCTCCCTTCCTTCTCTCCTTTCCTCCCTCCTTCCTCTCTCTTTTCCCTTCTCTCATTCACTATCCCTTCTTTCTCTCCTTCCCTCCCTCCTTTCTCTACTTCCCTCCCTCCCTCCCTCCATCCCTCCCTCCCTTCCCTCCCTCCCTCCCTCCCTCCCTTCTCTCCTTCCCTCCCACACACACATCACGCACAGACAACCAACACACACAACTAAGTTAGGATGGGGTAGACACCCAAAGGGTAGGATGGGGCTGAAGTCCAAAATTTAATGCCTGGACTGTTTTTTCACCGATGGTTATTGGTGAAAAAACAGGATCTATTTAATTAAATTACTTTTTTTTTTCATTTCACAGTCACTAAAACAAGTGGTATTGTAACTATGTACTTTTCAGAGGTGATCTGCAATTTTGTTTGTTACTTGTAGGCTTACATGTATGCAATTTTATATTAAAATGTAGCTTAGATTTGTTTGGTCCATTAAGTCGCACATTTAAGCACACATTTTGATTACTTTCCATTCTACCATAGAGATATAAAGTCTATAATAGACTTTAATTATATTTCTATGAATCTACAGACCTTGGCTGGGAACCTGGGGCTCACCAAAATTGTTCCCAATTGGGCCCCGCACCTCCTAAGGCCGGCCCTGGCTGCAATAATGAGCAATGTACCTATGTAGATGCCAACATTCTGATGTCCAGACAAGCCTTGTCTGAGGAATCAATCAATCAATCAATCGTTTTATTTGGGAGAGACTCAAGCTGAAATGTTGTCTGTCTATTCCCTCCACAGATGCTGCCTGACCCATGGAATTCTCCAGTACTTTGTGTTTTTATGTAGTTTTTGTTATTTTTTTTGTTGGGGTATGTGTGTGGGGGGGTGGGGGGGAGGGGGTAACTTTAAAATCTCTCCCTGCACGGGAGACCCGACCTTTTCTTTGTCGGGTCTCCGTTGTCGTTGGGGCTGCAACGTGGAGCGGCCTCCGACAGGAACGACCTGGGCTTCCAGCTGCGGAGCTGCCGACTACTCACCTCACCGTCGTGGAGCTGGCCGTGTCCGGAGCGGGTGGAGCTGTGGTGGACGCTGCTGCGACCCGACCCCCGGAGATTCGGAGGCTGCAACTGCGGGTTTGGCGGACGGCGGTACCGGGAGCCCGCGGGTCCCTGCTGGGAGACCGCTTTTCGGGGCTTCCGCAACGGCGACTTCTCCCGCCCGAGTTGCGGGGTTGAAGAGCACCTGGAGCGGGGCCTTACAGCACCGCCCCGCGCGGCTTGGAATGGCCGCGGGACTTTGCGAGCGCACGCCAGGGGCTCTAACAACAAGACCCGGTGTACGGCCTTGCATCACCCGGCGTGGCTTTAATGGCCGCGGGACAATCGCCATCGCCAGCCGGGGGCTTTGACTTTGACTCTGACTCTGACATCGGGGGGGAGAGTGCAGTGGAGAGATAAGTTTTTTTTGCCTTCCATCACAACGATTTGATGGATGTTTGTGTAAACTGTGTTGTGTCTCGGGTCTTTTTGATTTGTAATGTATGGCTGCAGAAACAACATTTCGTTTGGACCTCAAGTAGGTATGTTGCAAAGCCTACCTGAAGCGTCGCTGAAAATCTGTCGCTGCGGGTGTGCGCGATTTTGGCGCCGTTTAGAGGGGGGCGGGTTTAAAACGCGATTTTCTCTAGGCTGTTCAAATCGAAGATGTTCAGCCTAGTTAATTATTAACGAAAAATCGCTGGAAGACCCCGTCGCAAAAGCTATTATTAGTTTTAAAGGCCTCGTATAATAGTTATAGTAGTTTAAAAATCAACCTCTAAACCCGCGAACACCAGCAACCGCAGGGTCTCATAAAGCAAATAGCAGAAGGTATGCTGTATATTTTTACATTAAAAAGGGCTTCTAAAGATCCCTTTATACAAAGTTTAATATTGCGAGTAGCTCATTTTGGGTCCATTATATCCCGCAGTATTTTTCTCGGCATTTGAGGCACAAATCTACCGCAATGTGAACGTTCTAAACCAGCGCGTTCACAGGAACCCACTGGAAAGCTGATTTAAATGGACTTTAATTTACAGCAATTGAACACTAAATTCCTTCCATTTGGTCTATAAATTAATGTAAATGAGATTTAAAAATCATGTTTTATTGTGAATTATTTGTGAATATTATTTGGACATTTAGGCTATTTAAAAATGTTAATCATTTATTAAGAAATGGATAGATGTTTAGATCTAGTAATTGAAGTCTGAAATTAGCTACAATTAGGTAACTAACTAATTATATGCTATAATTTCAGGTCATCCAAGTAAGATTATTTTATATTTGTTTCAGAATGCTTCAATCTATGATAACTGAAAATTTCATTCAGTTCTCTTAATTTTTAAGAAAGTTATGGGCTTTTGACAGTTCACGATCACAGCTTTTTTGTTATGTCCATAGAAAATCAATAGGGAACAAGATGCTCATTTCCCAGTATGAAAATGGCCATAACTTTTTAAATACTTGAGATATGAAAGTGAATTAGGTGTCAAATTAAACTTATTTTTATGCTTTATCTGATGGGATAAATTGCAGACTTGATTTTTAAAATCTCAAAATTTTGTAACATTGCTACCTCAAGGGGTCCAAATGACAATAAATTGAATTGTATTGTATTGTATTGTTTTGCTTGGAAGACTTCTTATGCTGCTGAGATTTTCCCAAACCTAATGCAAAGGAATGATTTTATCTTAACTCTGTTTTGTTCTTCCAGCCAAGGTTTGAATCAGTTTCCTGCATATTCAGCGGGTAGTCTTTGTGCTGAACTTTTCGAGAACTGTTAATCTTTTCTCCACAGGATGCATCTTTTATTTTACTAATGGTATCTGATTGCTGATCCTTCAAAGGAAAATGAATTGTGTAATCACATTTTGTTTGTGGAATCTTTTTTTGACCCTCAGATCGCCATCATGTCAAGAGATCATCATCATCTTCGTCATTTAAAACATTACCGACGCTGTGTTGCTGGTTTCCGGCAGGAATTTCCTTACAATGCTATGTACGACAGTGATCGCAACTTCTACTTAAGTGTGGATGGCCGTTGGCTCGCTAGGAGCTCATCCGTCCTTTGACAATTCTTGTTTTTGGTCCTGATGGGGGTCCACAGCCCCCTCCTCACCTGGCAACCAGTTGGGGGAGACGGTTTAGTTGTGGACTATCAGACCATGGAGCAGGTAGCACGGGATTACATGGTACCTGTGGCGGAGGAAACTCCCCCCGACCTTTCAAGAGAACTCCTCGTTATAAATACAGAAAATTTGCTGAAAACACTCAGTAGGTCAAGTAATATCAATGGGAAGAGAACCAGTCAATCATAATAATAATTGGAGCAACTGTTTTGTTGAATATACTGCATTTGGTGATAACAACGACATTTCCTATACTTTGGAGAAATCAAACTGCCTCAAGAACTGGGGACTCATGAAGTTATGGAGCAACTCAGCAGGTCAGGCAGAATCTGCAGAGGGAAACAGTCTGAAGAAGAGTCCCGACCAGAAATGATGCTTGTCTTCCCTCCACAGATGTTGTCTGACCTGCAGAGTTCCTCCAGTACTTTATGTTTTGCAGGAATTTAGGTACTGTTCTACAGAACACCTGCACTCAATCCACAGTGGCAAATGTGAGCTTCTGATCTCCATTCAGTTTAATTTTCCATTCCATTCCCACTGTGACCTGTCTTTCTTCAATCTCCTCCCATCATCTGCTGTTGGCTAATGAATGCTCAAGGAACAGCATCTCGTCTATCTCCCTTTCTCTAATTTCTCTCTTTTTCTCTCTCTCTTTCTGTTTCAATTTGTTACCTTTTTTCTGTCTTCACCCTGCAACTTTACACATTGGTTTCTTACTTTTCTAATTCCACTGAAGGGATTTGAGCTGAAACATTGACGGTCACTCTCCCTCTTCTCTCCCCTCTCCCCTCTCCCCTCTCCCCTCTCCCCTCTCCCCTCTCCCCTCTCCCCTCTCCCCTCTCCCCTCTCACTTGATTTGCCTACTGCTTCCAGCCTTTTCTGTTTTCGCAGTTTTGAGGATTGGGTTACAACTGACTGATCACCATTCTACAAATCTCAGGTGGCTTACTTATTGGCCAGCTAGAAAACTAGTGGGAGCTGTTGCTGGATTCTACAAGTTGCAAATAAATAAGGCCAAGGGAACAAACCTTAATAGCCATTGATAAAAATATTTCTGTAGGGTTAGTGCAGCATTCTTAACCAGTCAGAGATTTTCAGCCAATGTTTAACACTGGATGGAGCATGTAAACACTTTGCAAATGGTTCAGTGTATGTCATGGAAGTGCAATTTAGATTTGAAAGGGTCCAAGGGCCAAGCTGCTCAACTGGGAAGGAGGTGTGAGGGAAATTAGTGTGATTCTAGTAACAGTAAGCTAGTTTTTGTCAGATCTTAAAATTCAGCCCGCATTTATCTCAAACTACAATGCACCTCATTGAACCTTTTAAAATATTGTTTGGACTTTTAAATTTCTGAAATATTTACTTATCAATTTCTCAATTGTAACTTAAAACCAATTATTATCAGTAAACTATCACCACTTTACCATCACAATTAGGGGGTGGCACGGTGGCCCAGCGGTAGAGTTGCTGCCTTACAGCACCAGAGACCTGGGTTCAATGCTGTCTGTACAGAGTTTGTACTTTACCTCGTGACCTGTGTGGGGTTTCTCTGGGTACTCTGGTTTCCTCCCACACTCCAGACGTACAGGTTTGCAGGTGAATTGACTTTGGCAAAATTGTAAAAAATTTCCCTAGCGTGTGTATGATAGTGTAACTGTGCTGGGATCACAGGTCGACGCACACTCAGTGGGCTGAAGGGCCTGTTTCTGCGTTGTATCTATGCAATATTAATATGACAGATTTTAGTATCCCAAAAAGCCACAGTATTTTGCTGTGTATTAATGTTGGTGGTTGTACTTTAGATTTTACAGATACAAATCATATTGATTAATCTCATGCAAAAATACAGGAGATGATGTGCAACAAGCACTAAACACAATGAAGGTAAAGATTGAAAGGGCAGATGATACTGGAGATGTCAATTAGCAATAAGTTGTGTTCCTGCGGAGAGCAGCAGAGTCAATTAAAACCTCATGGAGCAGGTAGCGGTAGCCATCACAGCCCACACAAACTACAAAATATCCATTATTTATTGATCCATTAATGGCAGCAATGTACTTGTCCTGAATGATGCAGCTTCTCGATGGCTTGGAACCATCCATTACTGGATTTCCCCCTTTGTCAGGAAGGTTTAATCAACAGTCATGCGGCTGAAAGAACAATTGCAAGCAGTGGGTTTGTAACCAAAGCAATACTGCATGTTCTGGAATATTGAAATGTATTTTCCCGTTTATTGTCTCAAGACCTGACTCATGAATAGTTTCGTTTCATATTTCCCAAAACTCAAATTTCACAATATCCAAAGTCTAATTCCAGACCGTTTCCAATCTGGTTCCGTGTCCTGTATAGCAGAGTCTTATGCCCCTGTCCCACTTAGGAAACCTAAACGGAAACCTCTAGAGACTTTGCTCCCCACCCAAGGTTTCTGTGCGGTTCCCAGAGGTTTTTTGTCAGTCTCCCTACCTGCTTCCACTACCTGCAACCTCCGGCAACCACCTGCAACCTCCGGGAACCGCACGGAAGTGAAGAAAGCGAATGCTATGTTAGCATTCATACCAAAAGGATTTGAGTACAGGAGCAGGGAGGTTCTACTGCAGTTGTACAGGGTCTTGGTGAGACCACACCTGGAGTGTTGCGTACAGTTTTGGTCTCCTAATCTGAGGAAAGACATTCTTGCCATATAGGGAGTACAGAGAAGGTTCACCAGACTGATTCCTGGGATGTCAGGACTTTCATATGAAGAAAGACTGGATAGACTCGGCTTGTACTCTCTAGAATTTAGAAGATTGAGGGGGGATCTTATAGAAACTTACAAAATTCTTAAGGGGTTGGACAGGCTAGATGCAGGAAGATTGTTCCCGATATTGGGGAAGTCCAGAACAAGGGGTCACAGTTTAAGGATAAAGGGGAAATCTTTTAGGACCGAGATGAGAAAAACATTTTTCACACAGAGAGTGGTGAATCTCTGGAATTCTCTGCCACAGAAGGTAGTTAAGGCCAGTTCATTGGCTATATTTAAGAGGGAGTTAGATGTGGCCCTTGTGGCTAAAGGGATCAGGGGGTATGGAGAGAAGGCAGGTACAGGATACTGAGTTGGATGATCAGCCATGATCATATTGAATGGTGGTGCAGGCTCGAAGGGCCGAATGGCCTACTCCTGCACCTATTTTCTATGTTTCTATGTTTCTATGTTTCCAAAATGGGACAGGGGCATTACTTTCTGTGTTGAAAATTATCCTCAAATGTATGCAGGGTATTTGAAAGTTGCTTAATGATGGTTAATACCATTGTCATCATAATTTAGCCGTTAGCATTATAATTTTGCCATTTCTATACCATTAACTGATATACCAGGATTAGCTGACCATAAAGTGAGATTACCACCCAGTTGTTCATTGCAAAATTAATGCTGAATATGGATCCAAAAGAACAGTGGTGAATGGACAAGCATTTATTCTAATTTCACCAGATTCCCTTCTGTGCAGTCAGTTTACATCTGAGGTGTGTCCACCTGCCACCATGGGAATGTGTTATCCCCAAGTGGAAACAAGGAAAGCAGATGATGGGGTACATAAAATAATACTTCTGTGCCTGAAGAAAGGTCCCGACCTAAAACACCGCTTACCCATGAAACATGAATTATCATGTTCTCCAGAGATGCCTGACCCACTGCGTTACTCCAATACTTTGTGTTCTTTTGTTGTCACATTTCTCCTGCCATTAATTTAGTCCAAAATATCTGGAATGTGAGCAATGATTTGCTTATTGCACACATTCCAGGTATTTTGGACATAATATTTTACTGACGATGGCTACCATGGTGTACTGCTCCTTGCTGTTTTGTTTTATTTGTTCGTTTGTGTCATCTGTGAAAACCCCACAAAGATCACTTTCATGAGAGAGGTAGTCATTAACATCAGACATACGGTACCTCCAAACATCGTTCCAGAATTCTCTCACTCACTGGATTATTTGGACATACTCGTCGGCGGGGCTGTGGCTGTGTTCAAGGTCTTGAGCTAGAGGAGGACCCATGGGAAGCGCTGGGGAGCACTCACCCGACTCCGGCGACAAGGATTATGCACACCGCTCCCGAGTATGTTCCTTGCAAATCTGCGTTCTCTCAACAACAAAGAACTGCAACTCCTGCGCCAGACAAACAAGGACTTCTCTTGAGCCGCTGCCCTGTGCTTCACCGAGACCTGGCTGTGTGAGTCGACCCTGGACAATGCGCTGCAACTGGCTGGCTTTCAACTACACAGAGCGGAACGTGAAGCAGAGGCAGCGGGAAAATCAAGAGGTGGTGGAATATGCTTCTATACTAACCAGGATTGGTGCAGCGACATCACGGTCTAACTTCTGTTCTCCCAATCTAGAATCTTTCCTTATAAACTGCAACCGTTCTAATTTCCGAGGGAATTTAACTCCTTTATTCTCGCTGGTGTTTACATCCTCCCCTCCCCCAAACCTGCGTAAATGAGGCGCAAACACAACTCGCTGACAAGGTAGAGAGTGACTTCCCGGACTCCATGGTCATTGTTTTGGGGGACTTTAACAAGGCTAACCTCAACTGAGAGCTTCCAAAGTACAGACTTCATGTTACCTGCCCCATCAGAGGGGAGAGAACACTCGATCACTGTTACACTTCAATTAAGAACGCATATCGCTCTGTTCACCGGGCGGCTCTGGGTCTCTCTGATCATTGTCTAGTTCACCTCATTCCGACCTACAGGCAGAAACTAAAAGCTGCTAAGCCTGTGGTCAGAACAATGAAAAGGTGGACAAGCGAGGGCATTGAGAACGTACAATCCTGCTTTGACTGCACGGATTGGAATGTGTTCAGGGAAGCAACCGCAAGCCTTGATGAGTATACAGACACTGTAATATCATATGTCAGCTTTTGTGAGGACAGTTGCATTCCCACTAGGACCTGGACCTGGTTCAACAACAACAAGCCCTAGTTTACAACAGAACTCAGACAGCTCCGACGGTCTAAAGATGAAGCCTACAGGAGCGGGGATGCCGACCTCTACAGGCAGGCCAAGTACAAGCGGAATCAGAGCTGCCAAGGAAAGGTACTCTGAGAAGTTGAGAAGCAAGTTCTCAGCTAGTGATTCTTCTTCAGTTTGGAAGGGTTTGCAAGAAATCACCAGCTACAAGAGGAAAATCGTCCCGTTCCTTGGACAATCGTCAGCTGACCAATGACCTGAACAAGTTCTACTGCAGGTTCGATAAATACAAACTTAACCCAAGCACCCCCTCCCCCTCGCCCCAACCAATACTTCACACCTACTTACAGCCTGATTCCAGGCTGCAAAGACTGGGCCCTCGTCCACGACCCACCCCCTCCTTGCTGCCCAACATCAGTCTGGCCACTTCTCCGTCACCAATAATAGAAATTGAGGGGGTGGAGAGACTATTCTGAAGATAGAAAAGCCGGAAATCTCCAGGACTGGACAATGTTTCCCCCTCTACCCTCAAGCTCTGTGCCGAACAACTGACACCAGTCTACACAGACATTTTCAACCAGTCCCTGCAAACCTGTACTGTCCCTGCCTGCTTCAAAGTCCCCACTATTGTCCCTGTACCCAAAAAGGCAAGAATTACTGGTCTTAATGACTACAGGCCTGTCGCACTGACCTCTGTAGTCATGAAGACCCTTGATAGGCTTGTGCTGGCCAAGCTGAAAAATATCATGAACCCCGCGCTGGACCCTCTGCAGTTTGCATATCGGGCCAATAGATCAGTGGATGACGCAATCTATCTAGGCCTGCACTTCATCGTCCAGCACCTAGACCGCCAGGGGACCTAAGCAAGGATTTTGTTTGTTGATTTTAGCTCTGCATTCAACACCATTGTGCCAAAGCTATTACACTCCAAACTCTCCTAGTTGACTGTGCCTGAACTCCTCTGTCGGTGGATCACCAACTTCCTGACAGACAGGAAGCAGCATGTGAGGCTGGGAAAGTACATCTCGGACCGCAGACCTTCAGCATAGGAGCACCGCAAGGCTGCGTACACTCTCCACTCCTTTGCTCTCTCTATACCAATGACTGCACCGCCACAGACTCCACTCTCAAGCTTCTCAAGTTTGCGGATGACACAACCCTGATTGGGCTGATCCAGGATGGGGAGGAATTTGCCGACAGACAGGAAGTGACACAGCTGGCATCCTGGTGTCTTCATAATAACCTGGAGCTCAATGCTCTTAAGACAGTGGAGTTGATAGTAGACTTTAGGAGAGCTCCCCCTCCCCTGCCCCCACTCACCAACAACACCACAGTCACATCTGTGGAGTCCTTTAAGTTCCTTAGAACCATCATCTCCAAAGACCTGAAATGGGGGGGCTACCATCAACTCCACAGTCAAAAAGGACCAACAGAGAATGTACCTCCTGCGGCAGTTGAGGAAACACAATCTACCACAGGCAATGATGGTCCAATTCTATACTGCCATCGTAGAGTCTGTTCTCACCTTCTGCATCATGGTCTTGTTTGGCTCAGCCACCAAGCACGACATCCGGAGGCTGCAGCGAAAAGTCCGATCAGCTGAGAAGGTTGTTGGCTGCAACCTTCCCTCCATTGATGAACTGTACACTGCAAGGGCCAGGAAGTGAGTGGGTAAGATCATCTCTGACCCCTCTCACACTGGCCACAAACTCTTTGAAGCACTTCGCTCTGGAAGGCGACTCCAGATTGTCAAAGCTGCCACAGCCAGACATAAAAACAGCTTTTTTCCACGAGCTTTACTCAATAATCAAAAGTCTATAGCCTCCTTTCGCTCTGGTATTTTATTTCATTCACATGTTTAAACTATAATGTTTTATTATTAATGTTTAATGTTTTATGTGTTATTCTTAATTGTTACTGTATGTGGTGTTGTTACTTGCGAGCGGAGCACCAAGGCAAATTCCTTGTATGTGTACATACTTGGCCAATAAACTTATTCATTCATTCTTTCATTCATAAGCTATTCCACATTACTTCACAGGAGGAATATCAAATAGACAATTGCCAGATATGAAGCCATTAGACAGATACACTAAAAGCCTTGTTAAATTTTTAAGGAGTATCATGAAGGAGGGAGAGATGGAAAAGGTTGGAGCTCCTCTCAGAGCTAATTCAATGAGCCAATAGCGTAACGAGTTATGGTTAAATTGGGGATTCTGAGAAAGTCAGAAATGATGTCCAGGCCTTGAGGAGATTGAAGATATAGGAAGAGACATAGCTTTGGAGATATCCCCAATTCCCACTCGGCAGGGTACCTAAGAGTCCATCACTGTGTACCTCCTGCGGCAGAGGTAATCTGCTATGTTTCGCATTAATTCAATTTGCTGGAACAATTTAGTATACGTTGAGCCATACCTGTGCCAGGTGAAGTGTTTGAAACAGTACCGTGCTGCAATTCTTTGAGAAATACAGGAGAATTGAGATGCTGAAGTCTTAAGCAAAAACAAAGTGCTGAAGGAACTCAGCGGGTCAGGAAGCATTGGTGAAGGGAGATAGACAGACAATATGAGCAGGAAAGAACTGCAGATGCTGGTTTAAATTGAAGGTAGGCACAAAATACTGGAGTAACTCAGCGGGTCAGGCAGCATCTCTCCAGAGATCCTTCTTCAGACTGAAGCAGGGGGAGATAGTTGGTAGAAAGAATTGATAGGAATAATGAGAATGGGCAAAGAGCAGGAGAACCACAGGAATTACAGAGGGGGAGAAGTGAGAGTGTGCTCACTGAACTCCTGTCAGAGAGAGAACGTCTAAGTGGATAAATCCTTCCTCCCATCTAACATCTCCACCCTTCTTTCCCCCACTTGATGCATCTGACAATCAACTGCTCCTCATCTGTCTCCACTTATCACTTGCTGGCTCTTTCCCCACTCCTTCCCCTCGCCTTTTTTAACAGCTTCCTCATTTCTAATCCATTAGTCTGAAGAAAGGCCCTGACTGCAGTTCTTTGACTTCCATAGGAATGGTATCTAAATGTGGACATCTTCTTAATATTGTTCATAATTAGCTTTCAGCAAAAAATACGTAATCTCTGCATTTCATTTCACAGTGACATTTAACTGCTTATCTCATGGCAAAGAAATCCAGCTGTTCTGTTAATCAATCACAATCACAATAATACTTTATTAGCCAAGTATGTTTTGCAACATACGAGGAATTTCATTTGCCAAGTCAGTCATACAAATAAAAAGCAACGGAACACACAAAATACATTTTAACATAAACAGCCACCTCCCACCAAAGTTCAAATCTCTTCCCTTCTTTGCTCTCCTGCGGTCGGGGGCCCCAAGCCCTCCATTGACGGGACGATCTTGGACCCTCTGCATTGGGGCGATCAGCTCCTGCACCGGGGGGGATGTCAGGTCCGCGACGTTGGAGCTCCCAACTAACCTCTCCCAAGCATCATGAGCTCCTGATGTAAAGTCCACAGGCCACGGTTGGAGCGATCACAGGCAAGGGATCGACCCCGATGTTAAGTCCACACTTCACGGTGGGGCTCAGGTCAGTCCGAGGAGGCCTCCAGCTCCATCGATTGTAGGCCGCAGATCCGGAAAATAATTGCATCTCCGGCAAGGTAAGAAACTGAAAAACGTTTCCCTGACCCCTTCCCCCACACCCCACATAAAACAAACCAGAGAACATTTACACAGACTTTTAACACACACTAAAAAAACAGACAGACTGTTGGCGGTGCTGCCAATCATTCAGCGCCCCTGGTTCATTTTGGTTAATATAGCTGATGATACATTTAGAGGTGTGCTGTCAATACCATTTAAGTATGCTATTATCATTTGATTTTAAATGGTGAGGAGCTTTGTGTGTTTGTTACTGAGAAGGCTACCAGAGCTTCCTGCTGTCAGATTCTTTAGAAATCAATGGTTTCCTCAAAGTTCAGTTAGAGGGCACTTAATAGACTTTGACTGCCCAGAGGAATATCCCTTAGCACAGTATGTGCAGCCTGAAATCATTGAGCTAATCAGGAACAGTGAGATAAAGAGTATATATTTACCATGACAAGTGAGTCTAGTTCAAGCAGCAATAGAAAAGACAGGACAGTAATCGAACAAGTTTCTTTAGCAAATACTTCTTCGTAATCCTCAACACCAGTACCCTACAAGGATGCATTCTCATCTCCCTTCTTTACTCCTTATGCACACACGAGTGTGCAGCCAAATACAAATACAACTCAATTTGCATATTTGCAGACGACACCATTGTGGTGGGCCGGATATCAAATAATGAAGAGATGGAGTACAGGAAAGAGATTGAGATCCTTGCAACCTGATCCCAAGACAACAACCTTTCCCACAATGTCAGCAAGATAATGGAGATTATGTTCGACTTTAGGAAGCAATACCCCGCTATTTCATTGACGGCACTGAAGTTTCAAGTTTTTAGGAGTAAGGATCAACTTATGCATGACCAGCCATATCAAAGCAATGACCAAGAAAGCATATCAATATCTCTACATCCTTGGAAGACTTAGGAAGTTTGGCATGTCCCCAACAATTCTCACCAACTTCTACAGATGCGCTGTAGAAAGCATTGTATTGGGATGCATCTCAGAATGGTTCAGGAACAGCTCCATCCAAGACTGCAAGAAATTGCAGAGAGTTGTGGACGTAGTCCAGACCATCACACAAACCAATCTCCCTTCCATTGACTCCAACTACACTTCACGCAGCCTCGCCAAGGCTTCCAGCATAATTAAGGACGAATCTTAGCCCGGTCACTCCCTCTTCTTCCCTCTGCTATCAGACAAGAGGTACAGAAGAGACAGTTTCTTCCTAGCTGTTATCAGGCAACCAAACCATTCTACCACCAGCATTAAACGTTATTCATAGAAACATAGAAAATAGGTGCAGGAGTAGGCCATTCGGCCCTTCGAGCCTGCACCGCCATTCAATATGATCATGGCTGATCATCCAACTCAGTATCCTGTACCTGCCTTCTCTCCATACCCCCTGATCCCTTTAGCCACAAGGGCCACATCTAACTCCCTCTTAAATATAGCCAATGAACTGGCCTCAACTACCTTCTGTGGCAGAGAGTTCCAGAGATTCACCACTCTTTATCCTGTATCTGTACACTGTGGATAGCTTGATTGTAATCATGTAGAGCATTTTCACTGACTAAATAGCACGCAACAAAACAGCATTACACTGTACCGCGGTACATGTAACAATAATAAACTAAACTAAACTAAGACTAAATTTTACATTGTGGTCACTGAATATGTAGCTTGCAAACTAAATGCCTTCCTGATTTTCTTTTATTTTCAAAAATGCACAAAGCACTTAGGATTTACTTGCTGTAAAGTTGATGAACATCTTCCTGCCTGTGGAAGATGTGATTGTATAACTTTCATTTCTCCTTCAGAAACTGTTGACTAATTTTATGTTATGATTCTGCAGGCTCTTTAACTATTATCTGGACCTAACTTGCATCTGTATATATCCTGCTTTGGTGCTTAACATTAATTTACTTTGTTTTGATTTAACATTTGTCATCCATTCAAATGGCTCTTCAGCTGTGAACTAGTGATGGGGATAAAATGCAATAAAATGGTTGCAAACATTATTGGCAAAGTGGCAAAATTATAAAACATACTCAGTTGCTTATATTATAAATGATTTCTAATTTATCATTTAGATTAAGTAGGAACCTGTTTAGATCTTTTTTTTTTCAAAATAAATTAGAATTTAAAATAATTTTCTGTCCATAAGACGACTTTCATTTATTCCTCACCTTACTCTACCACAATTGAACAAGCAACAACATTCCATGACAGGACGTTCATGGCCCTGAAATGGCAAGGTGAATTGCTTTATATTTCATGTTACCTTTCTAATAACGTAAGGCAAACTAGGATCATCCGCCAGTGAAAAAAATGTAATAGCAAAAATAAACTTTATTGGCATATACTGTACATCTTAGAATTTGCAATCTTCACGATGTTAGAACATTCACATCATCTCTATGCATTGGCGGATATTTCAGCTAATGCTTTATTGACGTATTCAGTTCATTTTTTCATATAAAAAGGTTCAGTATTCAATTTATTTTCATTAAAATTCAAATAGCATAGTAAATGATAATTGTTTTCATATTCCCAAAACTAATTTGTTTATTTGAATTTTGCTAAAAAATTAAGTAGAAACTAGAAAACAGTATAATTAGCACTTCAAAGTAGCATGGTCTTAATTATTAGACATTAGTGGTACTCCAACTATAATTATTGCTTACTACTAGCTGATTTATTACTTATTACATATTTAAAACATTTATTACATATTTATTACAAGGTTTATTACATATTTAAAATGTAAGCCGTTCCTTCAAAAAACCCCGAATAATTATGGATAGTAAAATACAACTTTGTGAAAGCAACACAGTGAATGCCAATTTATGCACTACCTAAAGTTTTAAGAGCAAGATCTTTGAACACTAAAAATAGAAAATAAATGTTCTTGCCTTGTAAGGACTCTCAGAAAACATGATTGCCAAGCCTTGACAGGTATAATGATGAAATATTTTCAAGGGGTCTCAATGCCAAATTTAAGAAATGAATATTAATTTACACCCAGTAATACAATTTCTACAGCTGAACAAAATAAACTGCCAACAAAAAGGTCATGTACATGAAAGTTGACTTAGTTACTCTCTGCACAGATGCTATCTGACTAGCTAAGTATGTTCAGCTTTTTCTGGTGCTAAAACAAAGTTCTGATTTGTTTACTAGCAAGTCACTGAAGGTTTTCTCATTAATACAATTAGTAATACAACACCAATATTTACAAATTCAGATGATGAGATTGATAGAAAATAGGTATATTTAACGAACATACAATTATTTTTAACTCTATTGAATAACATATAACATGTATAACATATAACAATTGCAGCACGGAAACAGGCCATCTCGGCCCTACAAGTCCGTGCCGAACAACTTTTTTCCCTTAGTCCCACCTGCCTGCACTCATACCATAACCCTCCATTCCCTTCTCATCCATATGCCTATCCAATTTATTTTTAAATGATACCAACGAATCTGCCGCCACCACTTCCACTGGAAGCTCATTCCACACCGCTACCACTCTCTGAGTAAAGAAGTTCCCCCTCATGTTACCCCTAAACTTCTGTCCCTTAATTCTGAAGTCGTGTCCTCTTGTTTGAATCTTCCCTATTCTCAAAGGGAAAAGCCTGTCCACATCAACTCTGTCTATCCCTCTCATCATTTTAAAGACCTCTATCAAGTCCCCCCTTAACCTTCTGCGCTCCAGAGAATAAAGACCTAACTTATTCAACCTATGTCTGTAACTTAGTTGTTGAAACCCAGGCAACATTCTAGTAAATCTCCTCTGTACTCTCTCTATTTTGTTGACATCCTTCCTATAATTGGGCGACCAAAATTCTACACCATACTCCAGATTTGGTCTCACCAATGCCTTGTACAATTTTAACATTACATCCCAGCTTCTATACTCAATGCTCTGATTTATAAAGGCTAGCATACCAAAAGCTTTCTTTACCACCTTATCTATATGAGATTCCACCTTCAAGGAACTATGCACGGTTATTCCCAGATCCCTCTGTTCAACTGTATTCTTCAATTCCCTGCCATTTACCATGTACGTCCTATTTTGATTTGTCCTGCCAAGGTGTAGCACCTCACATTTATCAGCATTAAACTCCATCTGCCATCTTTCAGCCCATTTTTCCAAATGGCCTAAATCACTCTGTAGACTTTGGAAATCCTCTTCATTATCCACAACACCCCCTATCTTGGTATCATCTGCATACTTACTAATCCAATTTACCACCCCTTCATCCAGATCATTGATGTACATGACAAACAACAAAGGACCCAACAGATCCCTGAGGCACCCCACTAGTCACCTGCATCCAACCCGACAAACAGCCATCCACCATTACCCTCTGGCTTCTCCCATTCAGCCACTGCTGAATCCATCTTGCTATTCCTGCATTTATACCCAACAGTTGAACCTTCTTAACCAACCTACCATGAGGAATCTTGGCAAAGGCCTTACAAAAGTCCATATAGACAACATACACCGCTTTACCCTCGTCAATTTCCCTAGTAACCTCTTCAAAAAATTTAAGAAGATTAGTCAAACATGACCTTCCAGGCACAAATCCATGTTGACTGTTCCTAATCAGACCCTGTTTATCCAGATGTTTATATATATTATCTCTAAGTATCTTTTCCATTAATTTGCCCACCACTGAAGTCAAACTAACAGGTCTATAATTGCTAGGTTTACTCTTAGAACCCTTTTTAAACAATGGAACAACATGCGCAGTACGCCAATCCTCGGGGACTATTCCCGTTTCTAATGACATTTGAAATATTTCTGTCATAGCCCCGGCTATTTCTACACCAACTTCCCTCAATGTCCTAGGGAATATCCTGTCAGGACCTGGAGACTTATCCACTTTTATATTTTTCAAAAGTGTCAGTACTTCTTTTACTTTGAAACTCATAGTATCCATAGCTACTCTACTAGTTTCCCTCACCTCACATAATTCAATATCCTTCTCCTTGGTGAATACCGAAGAAAAGAAATTGTTCAATATCTCCCCCATCTCTTTTGGCTCTGCAGATAGCTGTCCACTCTGTCTCTCCAATGGACCAATTGTATCCCTCGTTATCCATTTGTTATTAATATAGCTGTAGAAACCCTTTGGATTTACTTACACCTTACTTGCCAAAGCAACCTCATATCTTCTTTTAGCTTTTCTAATTTCTTTCTTAAGATTCTTTTTACATTCCTTATACTCCACAAGCACCTCATTTACTTCATGCTGCCTATAATTATTGTAGATCTCCCTCTTTTTCCAAACAAGATGTCCAATTTCCCTTGAAAACCAGGGCTCTTTCCAATTTTTACTTTCCTTTCAATCGAACAGGAACATAAAGATTCTGTACTCTTAAAATTTCCCCTTTAAATGTCCTCCATTTTTCTTCTACATCTTTCCCATAAAACAAAATGTCCCAGTTCACTCCTTTTAAATCATCTCGCATCTCATCAAAGTTAGCCTTTCTCCAATCAAAAATCTCAACCCTAGGTCCAGTTCTGACCTTCTCCATAATTATATTGAAACTAATGGTATTGTGATCACTGGACCCGAAGTGCTCCCCAACGCATACCTCCGCCACCTGTCCCGTCTCATTTCCTAACAGGAGGTCCAGCACTGACCCTCCTCTAGTAGGTACCTCTATGTATTGCTGCAAAAAACTATCCTGCACACATTTTACAAACTCCAAACCATCCAGCCCATTTACAGAATGTGTTTCCCAGTCTATGTGTGGAAAGTTGAAATCTCCCACAATCACTACCTTGTGCTTACTACTAATATCTGCTATCTCCTTACATATTTGCTCTTCCAAATCTCGTTCCCCATTTGGCGGTCTATAATACACCCCTATAAGTGTTGCTACAGCTTTCCCACTTCTCAGTTCCACCCAAATAGCCTCCCTAGATGAGCCCTCCAATCTATCCTGCCAAAGCACTGATGTAATATCTTCCCTGACTAGCAATGCAACACCTCCACCTCTTGCCCCTCCAATTCTATCACACCTGAAGCAATGAAATCCTGGAATATTTAGTTTCCAATCACAGCCCTCCTGCAACCATGTTTCACTGATCGCCTCAACAGCATACTTCCAGGTGTCTATCCAGACTCTAAGCTCATCCACCTTTCTTACAATGCTCCGAGCTTTAAAATATGCACATTTAAGATACCCCCCGTGTCTTATTCTCTGTTTATTTCCTTTTTTTCCCTTTCTCCTCTTGTGTCCGAGTGCTTCCCTTTTCTGCTTCCTGCCTCCCATTCTGTCTACTAGCTTTCTCTATTTGATTCCCTCGCCCCAACCATTCTAGTTTAAAGTCTCCCCAGTGGCCTTTGCAAATTTCCCCGCCAGGATATTGGTCCCCCTCGGGTTCAAGTGCAACCCATCCTTTCTGTACAGGTCCCACCTTCCCCAAAAGAAGTCCCAATGATCCAGAAACTTGAATCCCTGCCCTCTGCACCAGTCTTTCAGCCACGCATTTATCCTCCACCTCGCTCCATTCCTACTCTCACTGTCGCGTGGCACAGGCAGTAATCCTGAGATTGTTACCTTTTTGGTCCTTTTCCTTAACTCTCCTCCCAACTCCCTAAATCCTCCCTTCAGGACCTCTTCCCTTTTTTTACCTATGTCATTGGTACCTATATGTACCACGACCTCAGGCTCCTCTCCCTCTGGTACATGGTAAGGTTGCATTGGCGAAGAGAAATAGAGATCAGTTGTTGGGAAAATCTAGGTCTGGTTTGCATTTGGCACATAAAGTCTTAAAGTCTTAAAATCTGCATCTGTTAAACTGAGAGCCATATGCCAACTTTGCAAGAGCACAATTTAAGGTCTGCCAGTAACTTGGAAGCATTTCTGGATACAGAAGCTCATAATTCTTAAAGTTCAGCTTAATTCTGCTTGTCCAACATAAATTTATTTTTCAATATTATTTGCATCCTATTAAATGTGGCATTCAATGATCTGCCAGCTATTCGTTATCTCAATTCTGACCCAGCAACACTGTTATGAATGGGGCACCCTCCAATAATACCAGCCCATGCAAGTACTGTACTGATTTGGCTCTAATGTTCACAAAGGAGCTGCTGTCTCACTGTCCGACTCTGACATTGTTCTGTCTCTTTCACTCTGAATTATCACAACATAAAGATACTTTCCTATTTTGTTATTCATTTTTATTCACAACGGCAACTTACTGTCTACATGCCATATCAACATTTTTCAATCATGACAGCCAGCAAGAAGGTTCATGGAGATGTGGATTGGAATGGAAAGCCTTTCTGAAAATCTTTCTTAACTTTTAAAGTGCATCGAAGAGTCAAAACACAAAGAGGAGTCTGGCACCATCACAGAATTTTGTGTAGATCCTTGTTACCCATGTGGTAATGATGGGCAATAATGTTCCTACACTTGCTGACTCAACCATCCACAGAGTCCATGAACACGTGCTCTGGGACCACCCCATGTCCAAGTGCTGAAGTAGAAATGCAGGCTGCTGGTATCATGGTACTGGATAGTAGTGTGAAAAGGGTTATCCCGAGAGTCCTGCAATATCCTCCAACACATTGCTAACAATACTGAGACATAACCTAGATGCACTGGCAGTAGCTACAGCAACCATATTCTCTGTCAGGGAAGCACCATCCATCTTATCACTATTCCCATTCCACCGTCCAGCATTGCTACCATATCCTTCCAGTTGTTCAAAGCAGCATGAGATTGGTCTTTAATTATGCCGGCAAACTTGCAAGGGAAAGTGCCAGGAGAGGGGGTGGTTTGAGTGGGAAGGGACGAATTGACCAGGGAGTTACGGAAGGAGCGGTCTCTGCGGAAAGCCGAAAGGGGAGGAGATGGGAAGATGTGGCACTTCAATGTGGCACTACAATGCTACACTTGTCGCTTTACCTCCCCCCTTGACTCCATCCAAGGACCCAAGCAGTCTTTCCAGGTGCGGCAGAGATTCACCTGCACCTCCTCGAACCTCATCTATTGCATCTGCTGCTCTAGGTGTCAGCTTGGCGATCACTTCGCCCAACACCTCCGCTAGGTTTGCAATAACCAACCTGATCTCCTGGTGGCTCAGCACTTCAACTCCCCCTCCCATTCCGAATCTGACCTTTCTGTCCTGGGCCTCCTCCATGGTCAGAGTGAGGCCCACTGTAAATTGGAGGAGCTGCATCTCATATTTTGCTTGGGTAGTTTACACCCCAGTGGTATGAACATTGACCTCCCATTTTAGGTAGTCCCTCCTTTCTCCTTCTTTCCCCGCCCCTTCCCAGCTCTCCCACATCCACTCTCTGCCTCTTCCTTTCACCCCACCCCCCCCCTGCACCCAGACAGCAGTCTGAAGAAGGGTCTCGAACCAAAACGTCACCTATTTCCTTCGCTCCATAGATGCTGCCTCACCCGCTGAGTTTCTCCAGCATTTTTGTCTACCTTCGATTTTCCAGCATCTGCAGTTCCTTCTGAAACATTAATAAGGTAACTACTATATAAAGCACTCCATTTTCAGAAAGAAAAATACAGTTCAAATAAGGGTAGGTCTCGGGCCTATTTTCACTGTGAATAAATATGTCATATGTTGCCATATGGGCAGTTCAAGCAAAGTTGTTCAGACTTTCTTTTTGGTTACAAAAGAGATTTTCTCTCAAAAATCTGTTTTGGGCTCTCTGTTGTCCCTAAATCAATCTCACTGTCAAGTGCTGAACATTGTTGAAGCTGTTGTGACAGCAAGGCATCTAAATTATTTTGGAAAGCCATTGATTATTTATCAACTGCAACAATGATTGCCAGTGATGAACATGCTTTTAGTGTTTAGAATCACAATTTGCACTTCAATGAATCACTTTACAATGTGGAGAATTTATGTGAAAAATCTAGGATTCTGTTGCATGGAAGCATGGGCATCTGTTTACTAACACTTTTAAGTAGAATAACTATTTATCCTAGATCTAGAAGAAGTAGTTTAGTTTAGTTTAGAGATACAGGCCCTTCGGCTCACCGAGTCCATGCTGATCAGCAATCCCAGCACATTAACACTATCCTACACACATTAGGGACAATTTCCACATACACCAAGCCAATTAACCTGCAAACCTGTACGTCTTTGAAGTGTGGGAGGAAACCAAAGATCTCGGAGAAAACCCACGCGGTCACAGGAAGAACGTACAAACTCCGTACAGCCAAGCACCTATAATCGGGATTGAACCTGGGTCTCTGGCGCTGTAAGGCCGCCATGCCACCCTTGTAGTTGACACTGTATATGATATTATAGTTGTTTACCTACTTCGTGTGCTAGTTAACTTCTTCCATTTAAAATGATAATTCTTAATTACTTAATAACTTACTTTCCATGATTGAAAATCTTCTGTTATGTGCAGGGTGCAGGGTGACTTGGACAAGTTGGGGGAGTGGGCAGATGCATGGCAGATGAAGTTTAATGCAGATAAATGTGAGGTTATCCACTTTGGTAGCAAAAACAGGAAGGCAGATTACTATCTAAATGGCGTCAAGTTGGGAAAAGGGGAAGTACAGCAGGATCTGGGGGTCCTTGTACATAAGTCTATGAAAGTAAGCATGCAGATACAGCAGGCAGTGAAGAAAGCGAATGGCATGTTGGCCTTAATAACTAGGAATCAAATTTTAGGAGCAAAGAGGTCCTTCTGCAGTTGTACAGAGCCCTAGTGAGACCACACCTGGAGTATTGTGTGCAGTTTTCATCCCCTAATTTGAGGGAGGACATTCTTGCTATTGAGGGAGTGCAGCGTAGGTTTTCAAGGTTAATACCTGGGATGGCAGGACTGTCATATGCTGAGAGAATGGAGCAGCTGGGCTTTTACACTCTGGAGTTTAGAAGGATGAGAGGACATCTCATTGAAACATATAAGATTGTTAAGGGTTTGGACACGCTAGAGGCAGGAAACATGTTCCCGATATTGGGGGAGTCCAGAACCAGGGGCCACAGTTTAAGAATAAGGAGTAAGCCATTTAGAACGGAGACGAGGAAACACTTTTTCTCACAGAGGATGGTGAGTCTGTGGAATTCTCTGCCTCAGAGGGCGGTGGAGGCAGGTTCTCTGGATGCTTTCAAGAGAGAGCTCTTAAAAATAGCGGAGTCAGGGGATATGGGGAGAAGGCAGGAACGGGGTACTGATTGGGGATGATCAGCCATGATCACATTGAATGGCGGTGCTGGCTTGAAGGGCCGAATGGACTACTCCTGCACCTATTGCCTATTGTCTATTGTCTATTGTTATTGTTATGATGATTTGGAGAAGAATAATGGAGTTGGTTATTTTTCCTGAACATGAACAAAAAATACAAATGATAACTTCACAATGCTCAACTGGATTGAATTGTGAACCTGAAACTCGTATGCAGCATTTCTCCCCAAAAGTTAGACTTTTGGCACTGGAAGTAGGTTACAAAGTTATAAAATAGTATAAAGTGTATTTGAAATGTAATTAAGGAAGTCCTCAATGTCCTTGGTTAATTATAACAAATGTCAGTACAAATCCATTGACTCAGCAACTCCTTTTATTGGAAACGTTAATGATTTGATCACATTGGTAGAAAACGCCTTCAGACATATGCCTCTGAAATAACCCTCTAAAATGTTCCTTCAAAGTATTTGAAATATTGGTACAGCTGCTCTTAAAGTCAGGAACAGTTAAATTTAAAGTTAAAAAAACATCAGGCAGATGATCAAATACTGATGATCAGATACTCTGTACCATAACTTGTGCTGCCAGGATTTGCAAAGATCAAACCACAGATTGCAAAATGAGCCTGCCAAAAATAGCTTTTATACTGCATTGGATTTTGCTTCAATATCCAGAGGGATGGAAAGAATAAAGGAACAAATGTTTCCATTCTTTAAAATATTCTTAACAATGAAATATCTTAAGTTATTTGTATGCTTTTATTTATTCATATATGGTGGCACAAGCTTGGTCCGAATATATTGTCCATTGCTACTTGCCCAAAGTCTCCTTCTTGAAATGTAACTGTCCTTCCAGTGAATGTATTTCCAATGTTGCTAGGAGAGGAGTTCTAAAATTCAGATCTGTCAGCGGTGAAGGAATAGCGACATACTCTCATGTCCAAATGGCATAAACAACGCCTATTTTTTTTTTTTAAACTGTAAAGTAACCTTATGCGAACACAATAACTCAATATTGAAAAATAAAAATTTGTGGTATTGCTTTCAAATTAGTTTATGCAAGGTCAATTTCAAATGGTCTTTGAAAAGATTTTGGACTGGTTGCATCACATATTGCAGTTTTATTACATAGAACACATAGAGAGTGGAACAGTACGGCACAAGAACAAGCCCTTTGCTCCAAATGTCTGCACCGAACATGTTGCCAAGACCATCTCTTATTACCTGCGCATAATCCATATCCCTCAATTCCCAGCATATTCATATGCCTATTCAAAACCCTCTTAAATGCCTCTATCAACAGTCTCAACACCCTCCAGCTGCTCACTGCAATGTCGAGGTACACTGCACTGCCTCCCGCAGCCAGTCTGTTTACCAGCCCTCTGTTACGACTCCCTTCTCTCCTGTCTTCGAGGGGGAGCAGGTGAGGAGCTCGGCAGGTTTTCTCTCCTGGCGGTTCCCAGGCCTGTCAGGTATGGCCTTGTGGCAGCTCAGGGCAACCTTCAAATTGTCTTCAAAAGCCTGAAATATCTGAATGATTAGGACAAACAGGAGATTCTTGCTCAATCCACCACACATAAAGAGGGTATTGATTTGATGTCCTGCTTCCTGCATTGGTTTGAAAATGTGATGGGTTGCAGTGCTATTGCTTGAATTGTAGCTAAGTGAAGCTCAGCAAGACTGCTGGTCAGTGCTAATCCGGTTACCATGCCCTTTAGGGTAGTATAATTTTTACTTTCAAACCTACAGTTTTATTTCAGAAATTCCCTCTTTGACGTAACAAGAATGTTTAGATTTTCCTTTAATATTATTTGCAATTGAATTATTGGATGGAAGAAGCATACATTTAATTAAAAAGTAGAAACATAGAAAATAGGTGCAGGAGTAGGCCATTCGGCCCTTCGAGCCTGCACCGCCATTCAATATGATCATGGCTGATCATCCAACTCAGTATCCCGTATCTGCCTTCTCTCCATACCCCCTGATCCCTTTAGCCACAAGGGCCACATCTAACTCCCTCTTAAATATAGCCAATGAACTGGCCTCAACTACCTTCTGTGGCAGAGAATTCCAGAGATTCACCACTCTCTGTGTGAAAAATGTTTTTCTCATCTCGGTCCTAAAAGATTTCCCCTTTATCCTTAAACTGTGACCCCTTGTTCTGGACTTCCCCAACATCGGGAACAATCTTCCTGCATCTAGCCTGTCCAACCCCTTAAGAATTTTGTAAGTTTCTATAAGATCTCCCCTCAATCTTCTAAATTCTAGCGAGTGAAGCCATTTGACTGATTCCCATCACATCTGGTTTGTAGTATTGGTCTCATTCACAGCAATCAGCTGTGCATTACAGATAGATGCCAATATTAGTTCATCTTTTCCCATATTTCCCTGCATCACATGGATTAACTAAGCAAATGATGTCAACCCCTTATTGAATCTAAAATCAAGAATGACAACAACTAAATTCTTCTTCCTCACTGTGAGAAAAATATCAAAGAAAAAGCTGAGCTGGGTTGGGCAGTCGGTTTTGTACTGCGCCATGTAAGCTGGAAAGCTATCTATCCTAAAGGGCCTGTCACTGGATATGGCAGACAGGAAGATACTCATGTTACCGACACTCCTCTCTGGAATAACACATATTTAATAATATAAGGTTTATTTCATTTGATTTTGTCAGGGAAGGATTTTGTGCAAATATTAGACTAAGTGGGACCCGTTGGGTCCCAGTCACACAGGAGGCCTGGTCCCCCAAAGCAACCGGTTGCCCAACGCAATATTCCACCACTCACCTGTTCCCTCAATGCAACTCATTCCCTCAATCGGTGCACGCGCAGTTTTTAAGATATTTAAACCTCACTAACTGTTACAATATGCCACAGATCGGAACGAAACATGTTGCACTCGTGTTAATATTGGCCAAATTAAAGACACTATAAATGGAGGATCCCTGCAACTTGTCAAAATTGCTTAACCCTTGTCAGCTGAACTTTACAGGCTTTGATTAGCACCAGCCAGTCTAGGCTCAGGCTGGTATGCAGGATGGTGAGGGGTCCAGGTGTTCTCCTTGTTTCTCCTAAATTGATAAAATGTATAGCAGTTTTGCAAATGAACCTTAAATGCATCATTCCCATTGGATCGTTGCAAAAGCATAGTAAATAATATAAATAATGTTGCAAGACGGTCATCCTGTTAATCGATGATCAAACTGTTGAGCCTTGGAGAAATTGTTTGAATCTCAGGGCACATGTTTCAATGTTTATTCTTGTTTGCTTCCTTCTAGAACTTTCTTTCAAATACAATGTATTGATTACTGTATTATTGGGTTAGGGAAATGTCTATAAGATACTGTGTTAATCAATATCTGTTATTGGAATGTAAAGAGACCACTCAAGGTGGCCCCTCAAGGTTCGGGGACCTATAAAAGACTGCTCCCACGAGGTCCTGTGTCGATCTTCTGGGAGAACGCTTAGGACTGCGTGACCTTCTGGAGTGTCTCTGTTTGAACGAGGCTAAAGAGGGCGTGGCCAGGCAGATACGAGGATCGAACCCGTGGTGGTTAGGTATAGTAGTGGGAACTGTTATTGTGTTTTTCCAAACTAAAGTTTAGATGCGCAAGTGCTTGACTCAGTGATTTTTGACTGAAACTAGACTGGGGGGAAGCTTAGAACGAGCCATTTACACTTGCAGCACAGGAGAATGGTGAGCGAGCTGGTGAAGAATCGTAAAGTTTTTGCGCAAATAGAAAAACCACGCAAACCGGAAGAACACAAGATCAAAGAAGATAGATAGATAGATAGATAGATAGATAGATAGATAGATAGATAGATAGATAGATAGATAGCTGGTGAGTGAGAGGCATGTGAAAAGACTTTTGTTGCTCCTTGCTCATACAAAGTATATAATGGAATGAACACAATGAATGAAAACAATGAATATGATAGGAATGTACAGGTCCACCATCGATTTTCCTGCAACCTTGGTTGGTTTCAGAGCTTTTGCCAGACCAACATAGGCCATTGCCTCCGAGAGGAATCCAATGGTGCCAGAATGATCCACATAGGCCAATATACTAGCCCGCAAAGTTGGCCTGAGTTCCAGAGCCTTGGCCGCAGAGGGCAAATTCAACCCGCCGATCGACTGCAGAAATCAGCAACGAGAACAGATATGCCGGAACCGACTGGTCTGGATTTCCAGAGCCCCGGCTGCAGGGGACAAATTTATCACGCCGATTGGCGAGGATGTCCCGATGAGGTCAAGATCAGCTGCCTCACCCGGCCCAGGCACCACATTTTCCAGGAGAAGATTTCAAGTGCGATCTCATAACTTTGTCTGGGTTAAAGGAGGTGCCGGACCACCAGTTGCTGATGGACCTGTAATTTTATGTTTCTGAAACACTTCACTGACTGTAAAACACTTTGGAACTAATGTAAAGAAACGTGAAAAGGTTCTATATGTCTTCTTTAATAATCATAGTAGCAATGTTACAAAATTTTGAGATTTAAAAAATCAAGTCTGTAATTTATCCCATCGGATAAAGCATAAAAAGAAGTTTAATTTGACACCTAATTCACTTTCATATCTTCAGTATTAAAAAAGTTATGGCCATTTTCATACTCAGAAATTAGCTTTTCCATTGACTTAACACAAAAGCTGTGATCGAGGACAGTCAAGCCCATAACTTTCTTAAAAATCAAGAGAACTGAATGAAATTTTCAATTATAGATTGAAGCATTCTGAAACAAATATAAAACATCTTACTTGGATGATCTGAAATTAAAGCATATAATTAGTTAATTATCTAATTCTAGTTAATTACAAAATTGACCGTTGTGACGGAAATAGTAATAAACACCCAGACTGCCTTGAAAATTCAAAAATGTGATATTCTCAAGATCAGAACTTTAATATTATTGTATTATATGCTGTAAATCCGTAACAGATAGGTAAATAAATTACAATTTCTAGCAATAGACCAAGTCTTTATGGAGAAGATCAGTTGCGAGCTGGTATATTGGCATATCATAATCAGTAGCATCATCATACTCCTCAGATTGTAACTAATAAGCAACTCTATACACCTTGTTTTTCCTCAACTTTTCAATTTTGGCATTATAAACTACATGTTTTTGCTTTTCAAACCACACATGACATGCCTTTCTGCCCACTACTTTCCCATTAACAATGTCCTGTAGATTCCATTTCTTAAGAAAATGATAATTTTTTTAAATAACCTAAGTATCCAAATAACAAACTAATCCCATTCACACAAAACATAGAAACATAGAAATTAGGTGCAGGAGTAGGCCATTCGGCCCTTCGAGCCTGCACCGCCATTCAATATGATCATGGCTGATCATCCAACTCAGTATCCCGTACCTGCCTTCTCTCCATACCCTCTGATCCCCTTAGCCACAAGGGCCACATCTAACTCCCTCTTAAATATAGCCAATGAACTGGCCTCGACTACCCTCTGTGGCAGAGAGTTCCAGAGATTCACCACTCTCTGTGTGAAAAAAGTTCTTCTCATCTCGGTTTTAAAGGATTTCCTCCTTATCCTTAAGCTGTGACCCCTTGTCCTGGACTTCCCCAACATCGGGAGCAATCTTCCTGCATCTAGCCTGTCCAACCCCTTAAGAATTTTGTAAGTTTCAAGAAAGTAACAAGAATTCACAATAGAACATGATTTTTAAATCTCACTGTCATGAATTTATATCCCAGATGGAAGGAATTTAATGTTTAATTCCCATAAATTAATCTGGAAACATCCACTCAATATAATTAAAATTATTATTTTTTAGCACGGGACTAAAACTGATATTTAATCTAAAAATATTGACTATGGGTAGACAATATCACAAAATATAGACGATTTAGATGCTCTTGTGACATGATTGTCCAAAAAAAAGAGCATTTAAATCATCTTGCGAGTGGGTTTTTCTGGAATGCGATCGATTGGAACATTTGCGGTAAATTTGAACCCCATATCGGCAGGAAAAACACTGCCAGTTTGTATGGGACCCAAATCACATTTTCGCAAATGAAAATTAGATTAAAGCCATCCCAAGAAGCAAGTTTATATGTAAAATATATGACTTACATTATGTTTTGTGCCCTTCATGCGATCCGTCCCGTTGTAGGCATTAAGGGCGTTAGAAGTCGCTTTTTATTTTAATGTAATTATTGAATTGTCTCGCGATTAAATAAATTAAAAAATCGGGAATGGAAGTGCGAACGATTGTTCTTCAGCGGCTTAGCAGCCCGAGAAAAGCCGCCTCCGATAAGCAGGAGAAAACGGCATTTTAATCCTGCCCCTCGCATCGCAATATTGTAACATCGCTAATCATAGACAAATCCCACAACTGCTAGTTCATGTATAATGAGGAATTAAATAACAGTCCAGAAAAATAAATGTTTATAATCATGCCACGCATGATGAAACTAAGATTTTGAAATAGAATAACTATCCATGTAGGAACATTAAAGTTGCGGATGATGAGGAAGGTTGTCAAAGTATACATTGGGATGTAGATCAGCTGCAAAACATGGTGGAGAAATGACAGAGGGTGTTTAATCCAAGCAAATGTGATTTGTTGCACTTTGGGAGGTTGAATGTAAGAGGAAGGTACACAGTGAATGACAAGGTTCTGAACAATGCTGATGTGTATAGGGACCTCGGAGTCCAAGTCCATGAAAGTGGCAACATAGGTAGATAAAGTACCATATTAATGAACCTTGCATTTCCAAGTGCTTACTTTCTGGAACTAAAAAGTGTCCATGAGGGATGAGTTGCAGAGAATACTTTTCTTCATTGTGTCTTTTAAATAAAAGTAAAGGTGGTGTTCTTTCTCCAGAAGAAGTATAATACAATCCAATAAGATTAAAGAGTATTTTACCCATGGTAGCAAAATCAAGAAACAGGATATAGGTTAAGAAGAAAGAATGGGTCGACTGGGCTTGTATTAGACAATAAACAATAGGTGCAGGAGTAGACCATTCGGCCCCTCGAGCCAGCACCACCATTCAATGTGATCATGGCTGATTGTCCATAATCATTCCTGCCTTCCCGTTCCTGCCTTCTCATCATAACCCTTGACTCTGCTATCTTTAAGAGCTCTATCTAACATTCTCTTGAAAGTATCCAGATAATTAGCCTCCACTGCCTTCCAGGCAAAGAATTCCACAGATTCACAATTCTTTGGGTGAAAAGGTCGTTCCTCATCTCCATTCTAAATGTCCAACCCCTTATTCTTAAACTGTGGAATTCCCTGTGGTACCCCTTATTCTTATTCACTGGAATTTAGAAGGATGGAAGGGGATCTTAGAGAAACATATAAAACTCTTAAAGGATTGGACAGGCTAGAGGAAAGAAAATTTCACCCAGAGAGTTGTGAATCTGTGGAATTCTCTGCCATAGAAGACAGTGGAGGCCAATTCACTGGATGTTTTCAAGAGAGAGTTAGATTTAGCTCTTAGGGCTAAAGGAATCAAGGGAATCAGGGAAAAAGCAGGAATGGGGTACTGATTTTGGATGATCAGCCATGATCAGCTGGCTTGAAAGGGCCGAATGGCCTACACCTGCACCTGTTTTCTATGTTTCTAAGATGAGAGAGACAAGATTTAATTGGAATGTGATGGGCAACTTTTCACTTAGTGGGTATATGGAACAAGCTGCCAGAGGGGGTCATTGAAGCCTTGAAAAGACACTTGGACAAGTACATGGATAGGAAATAGATACAAAAAGGTGGGGCAACTCAGCGGGTCATACAGCATCTCTGGAGAAAATGAACCGGTGTTGTTTCGAGTCGAGACCCTTCTTCATACTGAGAGTCAGGGGAAAGGGTAATGAGATTAGATAATGATATCCCTTTATATGAGAGTGGGGGTGAGGAAAGTTTCAGCGAAAAAAAACTTTGATTCAGAGAAGCAAAGACTGCACAATTGAGAAGGATTCTGATATCTTCTCCGATAAAATCTATTGAGAAGTTTTACTGTTGAGAAACCTGAATTAGAACATAAAACATACAACAGTACAGCACAGGAATAATATGTGTGCTGGACATGATGCTAAGTTAAACTCATCTGCCTGCAAGTGATCCATATCCCTCTATTCCTTGTACTTGCATGTGCCTATCGAAAAGCCTCTTAAATGGGACTATCATATCTGCCTCCACCATCACTGTTGTCAATACATTCCAGCCCCCTACTACTTCTCTGTAAAAAACCCGTCCTGCACATCTCCAAGTAACTTTCCCCCTCTGATCTTATAGCTATGTCCTCTGGGGTTGGACATTTTCACTTGGGAAAAAGGTTGTGACTGTCTACACTATCTATGTCTCTCATATTTGTATATACTTCTATCAAGTACGTTGATTAGTACAGGTGTCAGGGGTTATGCGGAGATGGCAGGAGAATGGGTTTGAGAGGAAAAGATAGATCAGCTATGTTTGAATGGTGGAGTAGACTTGATGGGCCGAATGGCCTAATTCTGCTCCTATAACTCATGAATTTATGAAGTCTCCCCTCAACCTCCAACATTCCAGAGAAAACAATCCACATCTATCCAATCTCTCCCTGTAGCCGACACCCTCTAATCCAGGCAGCATTCTGGTAAACCCCCTCTGAACCCTCTCCAAAGCCTTTCCCATCTTTCCTGTAATGGGACAACCAGAACTGCATGCAATCCACCAAATAGAGCTAAAAGTCTTATAGAGCTGCATCATGACTTCATGACCCTTATACTGAACTTGAGAGCAGAGATTTTGGTATGAATACACAAGTAGTGAGAGGAAATACACATATGTAAATAAACAAGGGTGCAATAGAAGCACTTTTCAAGACTGTTTTCTTGCTGTGATGTAAATCTTGATGCCACAGCGTCAGGGGTTCCTCATTTCCATCTGTTTCACATGCTTCGGGCTAGTGTTTGGTTTCACAGTAGCAATGCAAACACAGAGAAGCTGCAGCAGCTGCTGTTTGCTTCTGTTTCTCACCTTGATGCTTGTAAGTCAGATCATTATTCTATAGTGCAGTGGGTCATCTGTGTCACAGCAGGGCAGTATCATTTTGCTACAAAAATTGTGTAATTGAGCATTTTAAAGGGCAATTGTGATACATGACAATTTGAACATCTCAGGTATTTTTCGGGAAGCTATTCTATTATTACTGAGAATTGCTGCTTCTACTGAACAATATGATCTGTTTTGGACTTCAATCTTCGATGACAGGTGGAAGACAAATAGGTGCAGCATCAGCAAGAAATGAAGTAAGAACCTGAACCTTGCTGAAGAGTAAGGTTCTGTGGACAGCTTGATTGTACTAATGTATAATCTTTCCCATAATTGGAACAAAAAAGCTTTTCACTGGACCTCGGTGCAGGCGACAATAAAACTAAACTAAAGCTAGACTAACTAAGGTCTAAATAGATAACATTTGTCAAGGGAAGCCATGTCACAAATCTGCGGAATGCAGGAATAAGAGGTGAAGATCAACGGCCGGTACAATTGTCACCGGTATTATTGACTCAGGATCATTCCAGACTCCAGATGGAGCCAGCTGCAACCAAGTCAGGCCACAATGCATTCTTACACACAGTCGCTTTATGTTGCTTGCTGCAGGGACTGCCATGTGGAATTTCATTAAGATTAATAATAGTGCATAGAGACCATATGACCAGGTAAAGATGAGGTCAGGAATTGCACACATTTATCCGCACAATTCCTTCCAAAGAGCCGGACATCAACATGAATCTTATGAATCTGAAGAATCCCTTAGTCTCGAGTTGGTTCATGACCACTAATTGCACTTCCTGTAGGCTTGAGCTAGCTTTCCAAAAAAGAGTTATGTAGGATGCACCATAAAGCGAATGGGATGAAGCAAAACATTGCAAATTTCAACGGTGATTAACTAGTCGGACCACAAAAAACAACAGGAAAACGTCAGTACCTATAGAACAAACAAACTATAACTTCGATACATGTGACAATGATAAACCTAAATTTAAACCTAATTTTAAAATGATGTGTGTTTATGAATCTTTCTGTTTGTTGTATATTAATCCTCCACCAGTCTGATGTTGAAGAATCCATTTTAATACAATCTTGCCTCGGGACTCCACTTAAGATGGAAAGAAGACGTGAGAGCAATGTGGGTGAAGTATAAATCCACTCAAGCATCTGGCGCTAGCTAAATAAATGGTTGAGATATTTCTCTTAATGTGGAACAACATCCCTCCCCGAAACAGAAAATAATCACTGTGCCTATCATAACGTGCAGCAATTTTCTCTTAATGTGGAGGTTTCCTTGAAGGTTTTTCTTAATGTGGAGGTTTCCGTGAAGGTCGGAGAGAAGCAGCAGCCAGAAGCAGCGAGTATTGGCTGGAAATAGGCGAGTTACAGAGAAAGAAGATTTAAAAAGAGCGCCAAAGGCCCAGGTTCGAGTAATTTACAAATTAGCCCTAAAGTAGTTGATTAGGTAACAGATAAAGAAGTGCAGCTGTAGAGGAGAGGCCTTTGTTAGGAGCGGCCATGTTGAGGTGGTGCCTTGGTGAGTAAAGTGTGAGTCTTTGGCTCGACAGTCTTCGGCGAGGAGGCTGAGGCAAGGAGGCTACACTTGATCAAAATTTGTGATTTGTGATTTTTGCCCACTGAAGAAATGGCAGGCAAGTTGGTGCAGTGCGTTTCCTGCAGGATGTGGGAAGTCAGGGGCACCGCTGGTGCTTCTGGAAACTACACCTGCAGAAATTGTGTCCAGTTGCAGCTCCTGAATGAACATGTTGGGGAACTGGAGCAGCAGTTGGACGACCTCAGGGCCATCCGGGAAAATGTGAGTTTCCTGGACAAGCCCTTCAGTGAAGTTGTCATACCAAGGATACTGGAGGAGCGAAAGTGGGTGACTGTGAGAAAGAGGATTAAATGTGCAGTAGACCATGGTGGCTGTGCCAAATGAAAACAGGTATACCCTCTTAGGAGCTGTCAGGGCAGATGATGCTTCCAGTCTGAGCGGCAGACAGGTCGGTGACTCCAATCCTAGCGATGAGACTCGACCGGCGAGACTGACGACATGCAGAGCAGTAGTGGTGGGTGACCCCATTATCCGAGGTATGGACAAGAGATTCTGTGGCGGCAGGAGAGACTCGAGGATGGTCTGTTGCCAACCTGGTGCCAGGGTCCAAGATGTCTCGGACCAACTTCAGAACATCCATGAGAGGGAAGGTGAATAGTCGGAGGTAGTTGTGCATGTGGGCACAAACGACGTAGAGAAGAAGATTCTGCAACATGAGTTTAGAGAGTTAGGAAGAAGACTGAAAATCCGGACTTCTAGGGTGGTTATCTCTGGATTGCTTCCTGTACCTTGTGCTGGTGAGGACAGGAACAGGGAGATAGGGGATCTGAATGTGTGGCAGGGGGGCTGGTGCAGGGAGATGGGATTTGGATTTATAGACCACTGGGATCTCTTCTGGGGTAGGGGTGACCTGTACAAATGGGACGGGTTACACCTTAACTGGAGGGGAACCAACACTCTGGCAGGCAGGTGTGCTAGTGCTGCACGTGTGGGTTTAAACTAAATAGCGGGTGGGGGAGGGGTTTACAAAGAGTATAATTAATGAGTTAAACGGGAAGTGAGAGCAGGAAAAGTTGCAGAAGACTCATGGGAAGGAAAGTTCGAGAAGGGATATGAGAGTAAGGTCAGGGCCAATAGTGACCGGTGTGAGAGGGGAGATGAAGTGTTGTATATGAAAGCGCAAAGTTATAAGAAAGAAAGTGGATGAGCCTAAAACTCAGTTAGAAATTGGCAAGTATGATGTTGTGGGAATTACAGAGACATGGCTGCAAGAGGTCCAGGGCTAGGAACTAAATATTCAGCAGTATATGACCTATGGAAAAGACAGACAGGTGGGCAGAGAGGGTGGGGTAGCTCTCTTGGTAAGGAATGAAATTCAGTCCCTTGCGACGGGTGACATAGAATCAGAAGATGTAGAGTCAGTACGGATGGAACTGAAGAATTGTTAGGGTAAAAAGCCCCTAGTGGGAGTTATCTACAGGCCACCAAACAGTAGCCTGGATATAGGGTGCAAGTTGAATCAAGAGTTAAAATTGGCATGTAGCAAAGGTAATGCTACCGTGGTTATGGGAGATTTCAACATGCCATTAGACTGAGAAAATCAGGTTGGTACTGGACCCCAAGAAAGGGAGTTTGTGGAGCGCCTCCGAGATGGATTCTTGAAGCAGTATGTACTGGAGCCAACCAGGGAGAAGGCAATTGTGGATTTAGTGATATGTAATGAACCGGATTTGATAAGGGAACTCAAGGTAAAGGAGCCATTAGGAAGTAGTGACGATAATATGATCCGTTTTAATCTACAATTTGAGAGGGAGAAGGGTACAACGGAGGGTTCAGTATTACAGTTGAGCAAAGGGGACTATGGAGGCATGAGGGAGGAGCTGGCCAAAGTTGACTGAAAAGATACCCCAGCAGGGATGACAGTGGAACAACAATGGCAGGTATTTCTGGCGATAATACAGAAGGTGCAGGATCAGTTCATTCCAAAGAGAAAGAAAGATTCCAAGGGGAGTAAGAGGCGACCATGGCTGACAAGAGAAAATGGGGACAGTATAAAAATAAAGAGAAGTATAACATAGCAAAGATGTGCGGGAAGGCAGAGGATTGGGAAACTTTTAAAAACCAACATAAAGATAACTAATAAGGCAATACGGGGAGAAAAGATGAGGTACGAAGGTAAGCTAGACAAGAATATAAAGGAGGATAGTAAAAGCTTCTTTAGGTATGTGAAGATGAAAATATTAGTTAAGACAAATGTGGGTCCCTTGAAGAGAAACAGGTGAATGTATTATGGGGAACAAGGAAATGGCAGGTACGAGTTGAACAGGTCCATTGGATCTGTCTTCACTAAGGAAGACAAAAACAATCTCCCTGATGTACTAGTGGCCAGAGGACCTAGGGTGACGGAGGAACTGAAGGAAATTCACATTAGGCAGGAAATGCTGTTGGGTAGACTGATGGCACTGAAGGCTGATAAATGTCCAAGGCCTGATGGTCTGCATCCCAGGGTACTTAAGGAGGTGGCTCTAGAAATCATGGACGGATTATTTTCCAATGTTCTATAGATTCAGGATCAGTTCCTGTGGATTGGAGGGTACCTAATGTTATCCCACTTTTTAAGAAAGGAGAGAGAGAGAAAACGGAAATTACAGTTAGCCTGACATCGGTGGTGGGGAAGATGCTGGAGTCAATTATAAAAGATGAAATAGCGGCACATTTGAATAGCAGTAACAGGATCGGTCAGAGCCAGCATGGATTTACGAAGGGGAAATCATGCTTGACTAATCTTCCAGAATCTTTTGAAGATGTAACTAGGAAAATGTACAAGGGAGAGCCAGTGGATGTAGTATACCTGCACTTTGATAAGGTACCACATAGGAGATTAGTGGGCAAAATTAGGGCACATGGTATTGGGGTAGGGTGATGACATGGATAGAAAATTGGTTGGCAGACAGGAAACAAATAGTAGGAATTAACTGGTCCCTTTCAGAATGACAGGCAATGACTAGTGGGGTACTGCAAGGCTCGGTTCTGGGACCACAGCTATTTACAATATACATTAATGATTTAGATGAAGGGATTAAAAGTAACATTAGCAAATTTGCAGATGACACAAAGGTGGGTGGCAGTATGAATTGTGAGGAGGATTCTATGATGATGCAGGATGACTTGGACAGGTTGGGTGAGTGAGCAGATACATGGTAGATGCAGTTTAATGTTGATAAATATGAGGTGGCACTTTGGTGGCAAGAACAAAAAGCAGATTATTATCTGAATGGTGTCAAGTAGGAAAAGGGGAAGTACAACAAGATCTGGGTGTCCTTGTACATCAGTCAATGAAAGTAAGCATGCAGCTACAGCAGCCAATGAAGAAAGCTAATGGCGTGTTGGCCTTCATAACAAGAGGAGTTCAGTATAGGAGTAAAGAGGTCCTTCTGCAGTTGTATAGGGCCCTGGTGAGACCACACCTGGAGTATTGTGTGCAGTTTTGGTCTCCAAATTTGAGGAAGGGCATTCCTGTTATTGAGGGAGTGCAGCGTAGTTTCACGAGGTTAATTCCTGGGATGGCGGAATTGTTATATGTTGAAAGAATGGAGCGACTGGGCTTGCATACACTGGAATTTAGAAGGATGAGAGGAAATCTTATTGAAACATATAAGATTATTAAGGGATTGGACATGCTAGAAACAGGAAACATGTACCTGATGTTGGGGGTGTCCAAAACCAGGGGCCACAGTTTAAGAATAAGAGGTAGGCCATTTTGATGGGAGACGAGGAAAAAATGTTTCACCCAGAGTTGTGAATCTGTGCAATTCTCTGCCTCAGAAGGCAGTGGAGACTGTTTCTCTGGATGCTTTCAAGAGAGAGTGGAGAGAAGGAATATGGGGTACTGATAGTGGATGATTGGCCATGATTATAGTGAATGGTGGTACTGGCTCGAAGGGCCGAATGGCATACTCCTGCACCTAATGTCTATTGTCTATAAACTATTCAATATGTTCAAGATGCGAGTATGGTAACTTATGCCCTGTGTGTAAATTCACTGCTGCAATCTGATATTTCTTAATATCTCACTGTCCTTTAGGGTGATTTGGACTGGTTGGAGTTTGCACATGGTAGATCATAACCTGATAGAAAACCTATCGAGTGAGATGAGATGTTTAAGAAAGAACTGCAGATGCTGGAAAAATCGAAGATAAACAAAAATGCTGGAGAAACTCAGCGGGTGAGGCAGCATCTATGGAGTGAAGGAATAGGTGACGTTTCGGGTCGAGACCTTCTTCAGACTGATGTGGGGGTGGGGGGGGGGGGGCTGGGGGGGAGAAGAAAGGAAGAGGCAGAGACAGTGGGCTGTGGGAGAGCTGGGAAGAGGAGGGGAAGGAGGGAGAAAGGAAGGACAACCTGAAATTGGAGGTCAATGTTCATACCGCTGGGGTCTAAATTACCCAAGCGAAATATGAGGTGCTGCCCCTCCACTTTGTGGTGAGACTCACTCTGGCCATGGAGGAGGCCCAGGACAGAGAGGTCGGATATGGAATGGGAGGGGGAGTTGAAGTGCTGAGCCACCGGGAGATCGGGTTGGTTAATGCGAACTGTGCGGAGGTGTTCGGCAAAGCGATCGCCAAGCCTGTGCTTGGTCTCACTGATGTAGAGCAGTTGACACCTAGAGCAGCGGATGCAATAGATGAGGTTGGATGAGATGCAGGTGAACCTCTGCCTCACCTGGAAAGACTGCTTGGGCCCTTGGATGAAGTCGAGGGGGGAGGTAAAGCAACAAATGTAGCATTTCCTGCGGTTGCAAGGGAAAGTACCAGGGGAGGGGGTGGCAAGGGTGGGAAAGGACGAATTGACCAGAGAGTTACGGAGGGAGCGGTCTCTGCGGAAAGCCGAAAGGGGAGGAGATGGGAAGATGTGGCCAGTGGTGGGATCCCGTTAGAGGTGGCGAAAATCCGGAGGAATATCTGTTGTATGTGACGGCTGGTCGGATGGAAGGTGAGTACAAGGGGGACTCTGTCCTTGTTACGAGTGGGGGGATGGGGAGTGAGAGCGGAGCTACGGGATATAGAAGAGACCCTGGTGAGAGCCTCATCTATAGTCGAAGAGGGGAACCCCCGTTCCCTAAAGAATGAGGAAATCTCCGATGCCCTGGTTTGGAACACCTCATCCTGGGTGCAGGTGCGGTGTAGACGGAGGAATTGGGAGTAGGAGATAGAGTCCTTACAGGTAGCAGGGTGGGAAGAAGTGTAGTCCAGATAGCCATGGGAGTCAGTGGGTTTATAGTAGATGTCGGTCAGTAGTCTGTGACCTGCGATGGAGATAGTGAGGTCAAGAAACAGTAGGGAAATGTCAGAAATGTTCCAGGTGAATTTGAGTGCCGGATGGAAGTTAGTGGTGAAATGGATGAAGTCAGTGAGTTCTGCATGGGTGCAGGAGGTAGCACCAATGCAGTCATCAATGTAGCGGAGGTAGAGTTCGGGGATAGGGCCATGGTACGCCTCGAACAAGGATTGTTCGACGTACCCTACAAAGAGGCAGGCATAGCTGGGGCCCATGCGTGTGCCCATAGCTACGCCTTGGATTTGGAGGAAATGGGAGGACTCAAAGGAAAATTTGTTGAGGGTAAGGACCAACTCCACTCGGCGGAGGAGAGTATCGCTACATGGGGATTGGTTGGTTCTGCGGTCGAGGAAGAAATGGAGGGCTTTGAGACTTTCCTGGTGGGGGATGGAGGTGTAGAGTGACTGGACATCCATGGTGAAGATGAGGGAATGGGGGCCTGGAAAACGGAAGTCATGGAGGGGACGAAGAGCGTGTGAGGTGTCTTGAACATAGGTAGGGAGGGATTTGACCAGGGGGGATAAGATGGAGTTGAGGTATGTGGAAATAAGTTTGGTGGGACAAGAATGCGCAGAAACTAAGGGTCTGCCATTGTTTGTGGATTTTGTGGAGAAGGTAAAATCGGGCCGTGCAGGGCTGGGGAACGATGAGGTTGGAGGCTTGGGAGGGCAGGGTGCCAGAAGTGATGGTGTTTGAGATAATGGCCTGGTGCTTGTCTGTCCAAGGATAAATAGGAGGAGGTGTCTGAGAGTTGGCACGTGGCCTCGGACCGGTAGAGATCAGCACACCAGACTATCACGGCACCTCACTTGTCGGCAGGTTTGATCACCCAGTCGGGGTTGTTGCAGAGTGAGTGGGGGGCTGGGGGGTAAAGGTTAGAGTGAGAAAGGGGAGTGGAGAAGTTGAGGCGGTTGATGGCCTGCCGGCAGTTTAAATTAAAGAGGTCCAAAGCAGGTAGATGGCCATGAGGGGGAGTCCAAGAGGAGGGGATCCGTTGGAGACGGGAGAAGGGCTCATCACTAGGGGGTGAGGACTCCTTCCCATGAAATAACGCTTGGATGCGGAGGCGACGGAAGAAGAATGCCACATCGTGGCGGAAGCGGAACTCATTGAGATGGGGACGGAGGGGAACAAAGGTGAGACCACTGCTGAGGACAGACCGTTCAGTATCAGAGAGGGGGAGGTCAGGGGGGGATGGTGAACACACGGCAAGGATGGGGGTTGGGGCTGGAAGAAGGCAGGTGATGGATGGAGGTCGAGGCGATGTCTGGTAGGGGGGTGGTGGGTGGTCAGGGAGGAGGGGGGTATGAGGACCATAGTGTGGGTGGGAAGGAGCTGGGGTCACATGGTACAAGGGGGAGGAGGAAGACCCAATGGAACAACCACTGAGGTTCCCTGTGTTGGGGTGGGGGGGGCACTAGGATCCAGCACAGGGATGAACACTTATCCACGCACTCATTTATCATTATGATTTGCATGATCTTTTTCAGTGTTAACCACTCCAGCGCAGTTTGTCAAAAACCTTTCACGGGTTCTTAAATGTCATTTCAATAAAAGTAGAAGTGACTAAGAACAGGTGATCCTGAGGATTTTCCTCTACCAGTGCACAATAGCCATCTGAATTAGTTGTCCGATGCTTTCTTAGCCACTAGAGGGTACTATATCACAGCATACTGATTCCATTAGAACTAATGAAATAGCTTCTGCAACAACAATTACTTAGAACTAATTACTGAACTATTTGTGTCATAGTTATTCACTAAAGTAATAAACCACTGTCTTTAAAATAATTAGCTTTAACTTGCAAATACTGTAAAATAATTCTGATATTTTCTTAACTTGACCATTTTGAACTAAGTCTCCAATTATTTGCTACAAATTGCTTATATTTTCCCCCATTAATTTAAAACGCTATAAAGATGAGCCAGTCTGACAATGTAGCTGACAATCATCTGAAGCCAGTCAGCTCTTGAAATCCTTGAGCCTGTGTCGCTAGTGGCTTGAGCGGGCATAAACATGGCTAGTCACACAAAACACAGCACAGTGGGATAGCTGCTAGATCCGCTGCCTCACAGCACCAGACACCCAGGTTCATAAGATCATAAGTGCTAAGAGCAGAATCTAGTCTACTCAGCCATTCAATCATGGCTGATCTCTCCATTCTCCTGCCTTCTCCCTATAACCTCTGACGCCTGTACTAATCAAGAATCTATCTATCTCTGCCTTAAATACATCCACTGTCTTTGCCTCCACAGCCTTCTGGCAAACAATCCCACAGATTCACCACCCTCTGACTAAAGAAATTCCTTATCTCCTTCCTAAAAGAACATCCTTTGATTCTGAGGCTATGACCTCTCGTCCTCGATTCTCCCACTATCAGTCCTGAGTCCTGACCTTGGTCCTTAACACTATTGGTTCGATCCTGAGCTTGGCTGCTGTCAGTGTGGGGTTTGCATGTTCACCCTGTAACTACGAAGGTTTCTTCCGGGTGTTTGATTTTCTTTCCACCATCCCAAAGATGTGTGGATTTGTAGGTTAACTGACCTCTGCAAATTGCACCCAGTGTGTAGGGAGTGGGTGAATGAAATAGTGGGACAACAGAACGAGCATGAATGTGTGAAGTGGACTCAGTGGGCCAGTGGGATTTTATCCATCTTGCATCTTTCAATCAAAAAGCCAATTACTGCTTTGAATTGCCTCTTCTTGACTTGCGTCCAAACTCATCCATTGGAGCATGTTGACGACTGACAGCGTGGCTCTCAATATGTTGCCATTGGTACTGAGGGCTGTCTTTTAGAGCTGACTTTTTTGCGAACAAATAATTATTTTCTGTTTGTGTCACTGCCTCCTAAGATGACATCTTGTTTATGTTGCCATGGTCACTAAAAGCACAGTGGCATAAAGCATTGTCATAACAATACACAATGCAATTATTTTCAGGTTTGGAATACCGGAACAACGTGAAATGTCAAATCTAAAGTTCATATTTTACAACCCAGTTTTTAAGAATATAGGAGTTTCTGGTGGATGGATGGGGCTTGAGGGGGTAAACCTGTAATTGCCCGCAATCTATGGGAAAAGTAAAGTGAGTGGCATAGATGGAAAGGCTCAATTGTCCACACTATTCCCATCAAATGCCCACAAGACAGCACTGAATATGTTGAAACCCAGCAGTTGAATTATGACTAGACTACTATGAAAACTCCAGGGAGTTTTTTGCCAGCTGCTCCCACAACCTTCCCTTCAGCAGTAACAATTGTTCCTTTGGTCTTCAAGTACCACAGTGGCAGTAGGGGTCAGGGGATCAACCTCACAACATAATTTTTCGACCTACATGGTTGAATTATCTGAATTGTGCTGTAGCCAGCAAACGGGCAAGCAGAATACAACTGGCAAACTGCAGTGCTTGTGTCAGACTGTGCCCTGCAGGGCAGATGTAAAGAGCATGCAGGGTAATGTTGCGGGTGCATCTGACCCACCATTGAATCTGAATCTCAATGAGCTGAGCTACGGAGTCTGTATATTTCATATCTAACCCTCAGCTTTATCCTGGTGTGGCCACAATCATGTGAACTTCACTGAAAAGCTAAGTGAAAGTTACTGGTTTGTTTCCCTTTACATTTATTATTATTTTAAAGCCCCTGTCCCACTTTCACAACCTGATTTGCGACCTCTGCCGAGATTGCCCTTGACTCATACTCGCAGCATAGTCGCCACGAGGTCATAGGAGGCCTTTGTAACTCTTCCTCATGCTCATGAGTGGTCTCCACGTACTCGTGGCCTCAAGTAGGTCGCGGCGTTTTTTTCAGCCTTAAAAAAAATGTCCACGAGTAAAAAAAAGGTAGGCATGGAAAAAATTGATACTATTTACTCGTAGGTAGGTCGTAGTAGGTCGTGATGGTAGTCGTAGGTATTCGTAGATAGTCGTAGGTATTCGTAGATAGTCGTAGGTAGTTTCATCTGGCCAGTATAGTGGTGCAGCTAATAGATCTGCAGTGACCAGGGTTCAATCGTGACCTCTGGTGTTCTCCTACATTTTAAAGATGTAAAGGTAGATTGATTGGCCACTGTAAGTAAATCCTGTTAGAATATAGCAGTAGTTAGTGGGAATATGAGGACAATAAGAAGATTGACACAAAATGCTGGAGTAACTCAGTGGGACAGGCAGCATCTCTGGAGAGAAGGGATTGGTGACCTTTCGGGACTAGACCCTTCTTCAGTCTTTTATTTTATTGTGTACTAGATTAAGTGGGACCCGTTGGGTCCCAGGTTCACACGGGAGGACTGGTCCCCCAACGCAATATTCCACCTCCCCACCAATTCCAATATTGGTGGCCAGTGGGGGAGAGGGGTTCTGTAGCACTAGCATGGGTGTTGTGGGTCAAGTCAAGTCAAGCACAGTGAGTGCAGGGCCAACAATCCATTTCACTCTATTTCATGCCAAGTCAATTCATTTCAAGTCAAGTCAAGCACAGGGCAGGTGGGGCCAGCCAACAATACAATCCATTTACTTTCATTTCAGATGAGGTCAAGCTAAGCAAAGGCAAAGCAAAAGCACAGGGCAGGCGGGGCCAACCAACAATACAATCCATTTGCTTTCATTTCAGGTGAGGTCAAGCAAAGCAAAGGCAAAGCAAAAGCAAACGCACAGGGCAGGCAGGGCCAGCCAACAATACAATCCATTTGATTTCATTTCAGGTGAGCTCAAGCAAAGCAAAGACAAAGCAAAAGCACAGGGCAGGCCAAACAATTCATTTCATTTCATTAAGGGCTAACAAACCTTTTATTGCAAGCACATTAAGGGTTAACAAATTATCATTCATTGCAAGCACATTGCTGGCTAACAAATCATTTATTGCAAGCACATTAAGGGTTAACAAATCATCATTCATTGCAAACACATTGCCGGCTAACAAATCATTTATTGCAAGCACATTAAGGGTTAACAAATCATCAATTATTGCAAGCACATAAAGGGTTAACCACATAAAGCACATAACCACATAAAGCACATAACCACATAAAGCACATAACCACATAAACCACATAAAGCACATAATGGGTAGACTCACAGCAGAATCACAGTTGTGGCCTCTCCCTCGCGATCTTCCAGAGTGACTGACTCACGTCCAGGCATCCGGGGTTTTATAGTCCTGCCCCCCAACCCCCCAGAAGAGGCGTTACCTTCATCATGGTGATTGATAGGCGAGAGGACCAATCAGCTGATCTCAAGATTTTTTAAACATTCATAACTTTTTTATTTTTCATCGATCAGAAAAATCCTCGGGGCTGCCTCAGCGGAGGACTGTGAGTGTAAGATGGCCAAAAATCATTGTGATATATGGTAGAGTTTTTTTTCTAAAATCAATATACAGCACAGACAGGAAGTGGTCAGGATGAGACTTTTAGTTATATAGATAGTAAATCTTCAGACTGAACAAAAATCTCAACTCAAAACAGTCTGAAGAAGGGTCTCGACACGAAACATGAGTCTGAAGAAGGGTCTCGACCTGAAAGAATTGTTTTAAGTATCTGGAAGAAGACATTGAGTGAATTAGTTTGAATCTACGATCACCAAAGGAAGAAAGGAAGAAGAGTAAACTTGCAGCATTGCTAGGAACAGAAAAGAAAACTTCACTTTGCTCTAATGTGCAATAGCTGAATTAATGTAAATTTCAAATTTATTGAGTGGAATTGGGAATGAATCACAGCACGGCAAATGGGCCACATAATAAGTTGCCAATCAGTTGGCCTATTTGAGACCACGACTGAATAGAGTTGTACAGCGAGGAAAAAAGCCCTTCGGCCCAACTTGGATCTTTATTTGGATTCAATGCGCTCTAACCTTCCACAGCAGTCTATCATGTGGATCCTTGTCAAATGCCTTGTTGTAATCCATAAATACAACGTCAACAGCTCTGCCCTCATCAACATTTTGGTCACATCTTCACGTACTAAACCATGCTGACTAGTCATAATCAGCTCTTGTCCATCTAAATGCATGTATATGTTATCCCCCAGAATAATCTCTAATAACTTTTTGTCCACAGATGCTCACTGGCCTGTAGATTCCAGCCTTTTCCCTGCAGCCCTTCTTGAATAGAGGCACAACACTTGCCACCCTCCAGTCTTCCGGCACCTCACCTGTACTTAATGATGACTCGTAAATCTTAGTCAGTGGACCTGCAATTTCCTCTCTAGCTTCCCACAGTGTCCTCGGATATATCTAATCAGGGACGGAAAACTTGTCTACCTTCACAGGCATCAGGACCTTCAAAACCTCTTCAACTGTAATACTGACTGTTTATATATATAAGTAGACTGAATGTTTATATATAGTGACTGCCCAGCCTATTAAGTGATGAGTGGACAATTACCTGTAAAAGATGAGTTTGTATGGGACCTAAATTCTGCCTTTATTTTTCCAAAAGCAAATTAGAAGCAAGTTTTTTTTAAAGTTAGGATTTCTGGATTTCGATCTCTGTAGTTTTACCATTGTGTTCCTGACTCAGCTCACCTCTTGATCATGCCTTTTGACAGCTTATCAAGAACAATCTTGGCCAGCTACCCTCTTCCTATTCTCCGTTACTTGACATTATCCAAAACATTGCGCTGACCATTTTGGCATTGTCCGCATCCTGTTAATGAATTGTAAAATTCTTCATGTTTGCTAATCCTTCAGGGTGCTATCCCTCATTATCTACATTGTCTCTTCCAAGATGGCAATCATTGCCACTCCATGTCCACTGTTGCTTGCCATATATATTAATGATTTAGATGGGAATGTAGGTTTCATGAGTAGTAAGTTTGCAGATAACATCAAAATTTGTGGTATAGTGGACAGTGAAGAAGGTTGGGTGAGTGGTGACAGGATATTGATCAACAGGAGCAGCAGCTAAAGAAATGGCCGATGTAATATAACATACTAGACTAAGTGGGACCCGTTGGGTCCCAGCATCACACAGGAGGGCTGGTCATCCAACGCAATATTCCACCTCTCCACCAATTGTAATATTGGTGGCCAGTTGGGGGGGGGGCATTCTGGAGCACTAGTATGGGTGTTGTGGGCTGAAGGGACTGGTTTCCAGAGGGCTAGTATGCAAATTGTGCGCCAAATGGATTGTTGGGCTGGCGTCCCTCCTCCATCTTGCAGAGACTGAGCCACACCCACATTTCCGGGTTTTATAACCCCCCCCCCCCCCCCCCACCGGAAAAGGTGTGGCTTTCATGGAGTGATTGACAGGAGAGAAATTCTCAACATTTTTAAAAAAACTAATAACACTTTTATTTTTCATTGATGGGAAGAATTCTCTGCACCTGCTCAGCGGAGGGGGGCTGAGTAAGATGGCCACAAATCACAGCCGTAAGTGGTAGCATTTTATCTAAAATCAATATACAGTGCAAACAGGAAGTAAGTGCATTTACAGTAGTGCCTTTTAACTTCAAGCCAAAGCATCCAAGCCACCATTTGCAGTAAGTAGTGCATTTCAACTTTATGCCACCATTTGCAGTAAGTGGTGCCTTTCAACTTCAAGCCAATGCACCCAAGCCATCATTTGCAGTAAGTAATGCCTTTTAACTTCAAGCCATTGCATCCAAGCCACCATTTGCAGTAAGTAGTGTCTTTCAACTTCAAACCACACCCAAGCCACACCCAAGCCACCATTAGCAGTAAGAGGTGCCTTTCAACTTCAAGTCAAAGCTCCAAAGCCACCATTTGCAGTAAGTAGTGCCTTTCAACTTCAAGCCAAAGCAACCAAGCCACCATTTGCAGTAATAGTGCTTTTCAACTTCATGCTACCATTAGCAGTAAATAGTGCCTTTCAACTTCAAGCCAATGCACCCAAGCCACCATTTGCAGTAAGTAGTGCCTTTTCTACTTCAAGCCAAAGCAACCAAGCCACCATTTGCAGTAAGTAGTGCCTTTCAACTTCAAGCCAATGCTCCCAAACCACCATTTGCAGTAAGTAGTGCCTTTCAACTTCAAACCAAAGCTCCCAAGCCACCACTTGCAGTAAGTAGTGCCTATTGCTACTTGCAGTAAGTAGTGGATAAATGTGAGGTTATCCATTTTGGTGGCAAAAACAGGAAAGCAGACTATTATCTAAATGGTGGCCGATTAGGAAAAGGGGAGATGCAGCGAGACCTGGGTGTCATGGTACACCAGTCATTGAAAGTAGGCATGCATGTGCAGCAGGCAGTGAAGAAAGCGAATGGTATGTTAGCTTTCATAGCAAAAGGATTTGAGTATAGGAGCAGGGAGGTTCTACTGCAGTTGTACAGGGTCTTGGTGAGACCACACCTGGAGTATTGCGTACAGTTTTGATCTCCAAATCTGAGGAAGGACATTATTGCCATAGAGGGAGTGCAGAGAAGGTTCACCAGACTGATTCTTGGGATGTCAGGACTGTCTTATGAAGAAATACTGGATAGACTTAGTTTATACTCTCTAGAATTTAGGAGATTGAGAGGGGATCTTATAGAAACTTACAAAATTCTTAAGGGGTTGGACAGGCTAAATGCAGAAAGATTGTTCCCGATGTTGGGGAAGTCCAGGACAAGGGGTCACAGCTTAAGGATAAGGGGGAAATCCTTTAAAACCGAGATGAGAAAAACTTTTTTCACACAGAGAGTGGTGAATCTCTGGAACTCTCTGCCACAGAGGGTAGTTGAGGCCAGTTCATTGGCTATATTTAAGAGGGAGTTAGATGTGGCACTTGTGGCTAAAGGGATCAGAGGGTATGGAGAGAAGGCAGGTACGGGATACTGAGTTGGATGATCAGCCATGATCATATTGAATGGCGGTGTGCAGGCTCGAAGGGCCGAATGGCCTACTCCTGCACCTAATTTCTATGTTTCAACTTCATGCCACCATTTGCAGTGCCTTTCAACTTAATGCCAAAGCACCCAAGCTACAATTTGCAGTAAGTAGTGCCTTTCAACTTCATGCCACCATTTGCAGTAAGTGGTGTCTTTCAACTTCAAGCCACACCCAAGCCACCATTTGCAGTAAGTAGTGCCTTTCAACTTCAAGCCAAAGCAACCAAGCCACCATTTGCAGTAAGTAGTGTCTTTCAACTTCAAGCCAAAGCTCCCAAGCCACCATTTGCAGTAAGTAGTGCCTTTCAACTTCAAGCCAAAGCAACCAAGCCACCATTTGCAGTAAGTAGTGTCTTTCAACTTCAAGCCAAAGCTCCCAAGCCACCATTTGCAGTAAGTAGTGCCTTTCAACTTCATGCCACCATTTGCAGTAAGTAGTGCTTTTCAATTTCAAGACACACCCAAGCCAAGCCAACCGGGGGTGGCTTTCTGGAGCGCTAGTGTGAACCATTTTAGAACCAATAGTCATTTTTTTTTGCAAGCTTTAGAACCAATAGACATTTTTTGCAAGCTTTAGAACCAATAGTCATTTTTTTTGCAAGCTTTAGAACCAAGTCATTTTTTTGCAAGCTTTAGAACCAATAGACATTTTTTTGCAAACATTTTAGAACCAATAGACATTTTTTTGCAAGCTTTGACTTTGACTCTGACATCGGGGAGGGAGAGTGCAGTGGAGAGATAAGTTTTTTTGGCCTTCCATCACAGCAATGTGATGGATGTTTATGTAAATTATGTTGTGTCTTGGGTCTATTTGTTTGTAATGTATGGCTGCAGAAACGACATTTCGTTTGGACCTCAAGGGGTCCAAATGACAATAAATTGAATTGTATTGTATATTGTATTGTATTTAGAACCAATAAACACTTTTTGCGAGCTTTAGAACCAAGTCATTTTTTTGCAAGCTTTAGAACCAATAGACCTTTTCAAAGGTCAAAAGGTCAAAAGGTCAAAAGATCAAAAACTTTATTTGCCATTTGTGCTTACACACATAGGAACTCTTGTGCGGTTATTCAGAGAGTCAAGTCGTCAAATTAAAAAAATTTAAAAAAATTAAAAAGACACAGAAGACACATAATCTATAAAAACATATACTACTCTAGAAATAAAAAAAGAAAATGCCTAAAACCCTATATAAACGGGAAAGTGAGAGCATTGTAACTTGCACAAACCCTATATCAGGACATCAGTTCATTTTGTTTTGGCCAAGAGTCTCACTGTTGCAGGGAAGAAGCTCTTAAAAAAGCGTGTTCTGTTTGTGGCGATACTGTCTGCTCGTCTGTGCCTGAGGTTGTATGTGCAGTTTTTGTGTTTGAGCAGGGAGTGAGCTGGATGTAGTGTGTCTCTGATGATTCTCTCTGCTCTTTTTTGACAGCGCTGTGTGTAGATTGTGTCCATGGAGGGGAGTTCCGTTTAGATAATCCTCTCTGCAGTCTTTATGACTCTTTGCAGAACCTTCCTCTCTGTCTGTGTGGTGTTTCCATACCACACCGTGATGCCTGTGGTGAGGATGCTCTCTATCAGTCCTTTGTAGACCTGGGTGAGAGGGCGACAGTGCAGACCAGCTTTTCTGAGCAGCCTGATGAAGTACAGTCTCTGCTGGGCTTTTTTCACTGTGGCTGTAGTGTTCAAAGTCCAGTTCAGTTCTGATGTTACTTGTAATCCCAGGTATCTGTAACTGTCAGCCCTCTCCACCACAGTCCCCTTGATGATTTGGGGCTGCAGGGGGGGTGGATTTTTTCTGAAGTCCATTATTATTTCTCTTGTCTTGTCTGTGTTGAAGCTTAGGTCGTTCACCTCACCATAGGCAAGAATGTCATTCACCAGACTCCTGTAGCCCGACTCGTCCCCCCCCTTGATGAGGCCCAGGATGGTGGTATCATCCGCATACTTAATAATGATGGTATTTTCCTGGGTGGAGACACAGTCATGTGTGTACAGGGTGAAAAGTTTGGGACTGAGACAGCAGCCTTGTGGTGATCCTGTGCTGACGGTGAGCTCTGCAGACACCCTCCTTCCCATCCTCACCACCTGTGGTCTTTCAGTCAGGAAATCCAAGATCCAGTTGCAGGTGGGAGTCGGGACGCCGAGGTCTGTCAGCTTCTCAGTCAGCCTGCCCGGGCGAATGGTGTTAAAAGCCGAGCTGTAATCCAGGAACAGCGTTCTGACGTATGTTCCTCTGCTGTCCAGGTGTTGCAGGATGTGGTGTAAAGCAATGGCCACTGCGTCGTCCACTGAGCGGTTGGGGCGGTAGGCGAACTGGAGGGGGTCGATCGTGCCCGGGACCATGTGATTGATATGTGTGAGAACCAGTTTTTCTAGACACTTCATGGCAACTGGCGTGAGTGCCACTGGCCTGAAGTCATTCAGGGTGGATGGGTTTGGTTTTTTTGGTACTGGTACAATGGTGGAAAATTTAAAAATACATTTTTTGCAAGCTTTAGAACCACAGACATATTTTTGCAAGCTTAGAACCAATAGAGACATATTTCTGCCAGCTTTAGAACCAATAGACATATTTTTGCAAGCTTTAGAACCAATAGACATATTTTTGCAAGCTTTAGAACCAATAGACACATTCTGCAAGCATTTTTTAACCACTAAGGGCACTTACATGTGAGTAGACATGTGTTCAGTGTTATTCACAGCTCAAAGAAACGTGACCCTCTGCCTTCCTCCATCTTGAAGAGACTGTGTGGCACACCACTTCCTGGTTTTATAGTCCCTCCCCCCCTGCCGCCAGCGGGGGCAGCAGAGAGAATGGGGAATTTTGTAAAAACATTAATATATCTGTCATTTTTAATCGACGGGAAAAATCCTCAGCACACATGTGGCGGACGGGGGGCTCTGAGCAAGGTGGCCAAAAATGACGGCCGTAGGTGGCAGCGTTCTCTCGGAAATCGCAGCACAGATGGCCAAAACGGTCAAGAACAGACTTTTAGTAATATAGATAGATAGATTATTACATATAATATAACAAAGTGATGCATTATTGTAGGTCAAATTAGGGAAGCACATAAACTGTGAATAGGACCCTGTGAGTGTTGTTGAATGGACAGATCAAGGGTACAAGTACATGGTTTCATGAAAGTGAGGCCCAATTAAACAGGGTGGTGAAGAAGGCATATGGTGTGCTTGTCTTTGTTGGCCATGGTGTAAAGTACAAACGTTGCGATGTCAAGTTATATTTGTGCAAAACTTTAGTTAGACTGCACTTGAATATTATCTGTAGTCTGGTCACTGATTCCAGGGAGGATTTGATTAAACTAGAGAAGATGCAGAAATAAAAACATAACGAAGTTGCCTGGTCTGGAAAGCTTCAGTTTAGTTTGGTTTAGTTTTGTTTAGAGATACAGCATTGAAATAGGCCCTACGGCCCACTGAATCCATGTCGACTAACAATCACCAGTACACAAGCTCTATTCCACACACTAGGGTCAATTTACTAAAACCAGTTAACCTACAAACCTTAGAATGGGGGAGGAAAGCAGAGCACCTGGAGTGAATCCGCACAGTCACAGGGAGAACATACAAACTGCGTACAGACAGCACCCATAGTCAGGAACGAAACCAGTCTCTGGCACTGTAAGGCAGCAGTTCTATCGCTGCCCACTGTGCCACTCCTGAGAGATTCGATAGGCTGACACTGTTTTTCATGGAGACTGAGAGGTTTATACATTATAGAGGATTATAAAACAATGAAGTCACTGATAGGGTAGATAGTCACAATCTTTTGCCCAATCTGCGAAATCTGAAACGGAATCAGCAAGTCATGTCAAATCAAGTCAAGTTTATTGAATTTATGAGATAACGGTACAATGAAAATCTTGCCTTCAGCAACATCATAGGCACATAGATATGGAAAATGCACAAAAGTATAAATTATATATAAATTACACATATATCCTACTGATTGATTCAAGAACCTGATAGTTGCAGGAAAGTAACTGAGTATCCTGGATATTAGATGGCTCATGTAGAAGCTTTAGATAGTAGGGAGGACTGTGTCCATGATGGACCAGAAGGTAGACAAAAATGCTGGAGAAACTCAGCGGGTGAGGCAGCATCTATTGAACAAAGGAATAGGTGGAGTTTCGAAACGTCACCTATTCCTTTGCTCCATAGATGCTGCCTCACCCGCTGAGTTTCTCCAGTATTTTTGTCTACCTTCGATTTTTCCAGCATCTGCAGTTCTTTCGTAAACACCATGATTTCATAGCAAAAGGATTTGAGTATAGGAGCAGGGAGGTTCTACTGCAGTTGTACAGGGTCTTGGTGAGACCACACCTGGAGTATTGCGTACAGTTTTGGTCTCCTAATCTGAGGAAAGACATTCTTGCCATAGAGGGAGTACAGAAAAGATTCACCAGACTGATTCCTGGGATGTCAGGACTTTCATATGAAGAAAGACTGGATAGACTCGGCTTGTACTCTCTAGAATTTAGAAGATTGAGGGGGGATCTCATGGAAACTTACAAAATTCTTAAGGGGTTGGACAGGCTAGATGCAGGAAGATTGTTCCCGATGTTGGGGAAGTCCAGAACAAGGGGTCACAGTTTAAGGATAAGGGGGAAATCTTTTAGGACCGAGATGAGAAAAACATTTTTCACACAGAGAGTGGTGAATCTCTGGAATTCTCTGCCACAGAAGGTAGTTGAGGCCAGTTCATTGGCTATATATAAGGAGTTAGATGTGGCCCTTGTGGCTAAATGGATCAGGTGGTATGGAGAGAAGGCAGGTACAGGATACTGAGTTGGATGATCAGCCATGATCATATTGAATGGCGGTGAAGGCTCGAAGGGCCGAATGGCCTACTCCTGCACCAGCCTCTTGCATTCCTGTGCATTGTAATACGAAGCCATGATGCAATCAGTCAAGATATTTTCAACACTGATCTGTAGAAGTTTGTTTGAATATTCGGCGACATTCGGTTTACAATTCTAAGAAAATAGACACATTGGCACGACTTTGTTGTGATTACATCCATGTACTGAGCCCAGGGCAGCTTTATGAGATGTTAACACCCACACATTTACATCAATGTAAACTAGCAGTTGGTCTTCCAGCATTCTCGTTCTTAAATCAACAGTTAGTTCTTTGGTTTTGTTAATGTTGAGCGAGTGGTTGTTGCTGAGGCTCCAATCCACCCAGTGTTCTGTCTCTCTCCTGTTTGCTGGCTCATCAGCACCCATGATTTGGCCAACAACAGTGGGTGCTGTCAGTGAATTTCTAGATAACTTGGAGCTCTGCATAGCCACACAGTTGTTGATGTAAAAAGAGTAAAGCAAAGTTCTAAGCATGCAGCCTTGAGCTCCACCTGTGTTGATGGTCAGTGAGGATAAAATGTTTACGACAAGAGCATAGGTTTTGAGTGAGAGGGGAAAGATTTAAAGAGGATCTGACGGGCAGGTTTTTCACACAGAAGATTGTGGTTATATCGAAGTGGCAGAAGCAGGTACAAATAAAACATTTAAAATAACATTTGGACAGGTACATGAATGGGAAAGGTTTAGAGGGATAATTTTCATAGGCATCTTTATTGGCATGCACAAGTTGGGCTGAATGGTCTGTTTCCATGCTGTATACCTCTATGAATCTATGAGTCAGCCACTTGACCATCTCTAAATCTAATCATTTAATTTTTATGCTAGCAAACTTTCAGTTGCCAAGGACCTAAGGTCAAGAATTCCATACCAAACCTTTTTGCCCTCTTTCACATATCTTTTTGCCCTCTTTCACTGTATCTTGATCAAGTTTAGCCGTTTTAATGGAGTATTAAACACTAAACAAATCTCTAGCTACAAATACAATTTAAAAATAACTTGCTACTCTACCTACTAAATACAAATGTATGTTTGGAGTTTGACTCTCTGCAAAATGCTTTAAAAAGTTACTTCAAAGATTAGATTTTATCATAACTTATTTTTAACACTAAATTAGCAAATAAACTCTAAGGGAATAACAAGGTCAAACTACCTTTTTCAAGAAACTAACAGTGAAACAGCAAAAGCCATTTTGTAGTTTGGGGTATATTCGAAGCTTTTGGAGAATGTCTGTATTCACAATATATTCACAGCTATCTCCATTTGGCAGCAAAACTGGATCTATTTTCAGATTTTCAAACCGATTAGAAACTCTAACTGGATTTCTTCTTCAGGTGCATTAAAGATAAAATTATCCACTAAAATTCTTAACAAACGGCACCTAACGAGGTAGAGTGAAGACAGAACAGTCGCAACAAATCCCTTCTCCCTCTTTTAATCCAATGCCTGTGCAAAGAATTTACTAATTTTTACCAGTTTAGCAATATTGGATGAATTATGATATGAGATGTAATGAGAAGAAAAACACTGTGCTGAATGATGACCAATGATCCACATAACATAGACACAAAATGCTGGAGTAACTCAGCGGAACAGGCAGCAATTCTGGAAAGAAGGAATGGGTTCCTTCTCTCCAGATGGGCTGCCTGTCCCACTGAGTTACACCAGCATTTTGTGTCTATCTTTGGTTTAAACCAAGTCAAGTCAAGTCAAGTTTATTTGTCACATACACATACGAAATGTGCAGAGAAATGAAAAGTGGCAATGCTCGCGGACTTTGTGCAAAAAGACAAACAAACAAACAAACAAACAACCAAACAAACTACAAACAGAATGGAACAGAACCACATATTATTTTACATATTAAATATTGTGGGCGGAAGGAAAAAGGGGAAAAAACAGCACTTTTAAAAAAAGCAGTAGAGTGGTACAGTAAAAGTTAGTCCCTGGTGAGATGGGAGTTTACAGTCCTAATGGCCTCTGGGAAGAAACTCCTTCTCAACCTCTCCGTTCTCACAGCATGGCAACGGAGGCGTTTGCCTGACCGTAGCAGCTGGACAAGTCCGTTGCAGGGGTGGAAGGGGTCTCCCATGATTTTATTGGCTCTGGAGTTGCACCTCCTGATGTATAGTTCCTGCAGGGGGGCGAGTGAAGTTCCCAAAGTGCGTTCGGCCGAACGCACTACTCTCTGCAGAGCCTTCTTGTCCTGGGCAGAGCAGTTCCCAAACCTGATTGTAATGTTCCCGGACAAGATGCTTTCCACAGCCGCAGAGTAGAAACACTGGAGGATCCTCGGAGACACTCTGAATTTCCTCAATTGCCTGAGGTGGTAAAGGCGCTGCCTTGCCTTACTCACGAGTGCTGCGGCGTGTGATGTCCATGTCATATCCTCAGAGATGTGGACTCCCAGGTGTTTAAAACAGCTCACCCTATCCACAGTATCCCCATTTATCCTCGATGGTGTGTACGTCCTCGGATGATATGCCCTCCTAAAGTCCATGATCAGCTCCTTAGTTTTTTTGATGTTCAAGAGGAGGCTGTTGTCCCGACACCAGAGTGCCAGATCAGCCACCTCCTCCCGGTAGGCCTTCTCATCGTTATCGGAGATCAGGCCCACCACCACAGTGTCATCAGCAAACTTGATTATTGAGTTGGAGCTGAACCTGGCCACACAGTCATGTGTGTACAGTGAGTACAATAGGGGGCTGAGGACGCAACCCTGGGGTGATCCTGTGCTCAGGGTGAGGGACTTCGATGTATTCCCTCCCATCTTGACTACCTGGGGCCTGGTGGTGAGAAAGTCCAGGGCCCAGGCACACAGGGGGGTGTTGAGCCCTAATTCCAGTAGCTTCTCGGCCAGTCTGGTGGGGACTATCGTGTTGAAGGCTGAACTGAAGTCTATGAACAGCATCCTCACATAGCCCCCCTTCTGGCTGTCAAGATGAGAGGGAGCGGTGTGCAAAACCTGGTAGACCGCATCGTCTGTGGATCTGTTCGGACGGTATGCGAACAGTAACGGGTCCATGTTGCGAGGGAGGAAGGTGCAGATGTGTTTCTTCACCAGCCTCAAAGCATTTCATGACTACCGAGGTAAGGGCCACCGGACTGTAGTCATTCAGACAGGCTGGGGAGGCATTTTTTGGTACCAGTACAATGATGGATTTTTTGAAGCAGGCAGGGACCACGGACTTGTCCAGGGAGAGGTTGAATATTGTAGTGAGCACCGGAGCTAGCTGCGTAACACAGGACTTGAGTACTCGCCCCGAGATGCGATCGGGGCCTGCAGCTTTCCTCGTGTTCACCCGTGTCAGAGCCCTCCTCACATCGTGCTCAGACAGCGAGAACGTGTGCACATTCCTCCCTTCAGCTTCGTTAGCCAGCCCGCTGGCGGTATTGTCGATAGTCGGCAGACCTGGTCGATAGTTGGCTGACCAGCATCTGCAGTTCCTTCATACACGGAATTATATTTCAAAAGCATAGCAGTTTCATACAATTAAAAAATGATTGTCTGTTTGGGAAACATTGGGAAAATGATTAGCAGAACAAAGTAATTTTAACCATATGAATTACTGATATTTTTATTTGAAAAAAAATGGAGATTCCATAATGTCAATTATATTTAATCTTTTTTGAGATCTACATAGCCTATAGTCTGACAGCAACTAAGTAAAAGTCTCAAAGGATTTCAAACATAAATAGAATTTGACACAGCTTCAACAAACAGTTACTGTCACTGAACAGTTGAGTACGTCCACAGAAGCAAAACATAACCTCAGCTGGCAGTCTGTGGCCTAAGGAAATACTTGCTTGCTTCAGTACAACTACATATGTCTGTATTTGGAAGGTCAGGATAAGATCAACTTCCACCACTCAAGTAAAATAAATATTGGTAAAGGACAAGGTTGAGGCAAGTTCATAACATTTTGCTAGCATGTAAGTTAATTGGACAATCTATTAAACTGGAAATAGGCACATGGATATGCAGGCAATGGAGGAATATGGATCACGTGCAGGCAGAGGAGATTAGTTTAATTTAGCATCGTATACGTCACGGACATTGTGGGCTGAAGGGCCTGTTCCCATGCTGTGCTGTTCTTTGTTATAAATTGGCGGTTAGATCAAGAAAAAATTCAATCTTTTTTGAACTTATTGTTAGGGTAAATCAAAGAACTAATACAATTCAAAGATGGACACAAAATGCTGGAGTAACTCAGCGGGACAGGCAGCATCTCTGGAGAGAAGGAATGGATGACATTTTGGGAGTAGACCCTCTGTCAGTCTTTTATTTTATTGTGTACAGTAAATCAGCCAGTATCTGACTAAGTTGCCGATACACCTCTATTATATCACAAGATGATAGATATAGTCTGAAGATTCTATGTATTACTGAGATGTTCCTAGAAAGTGTTGTGCACCCAATTGTAGACCTCCCATCATTGCAGTTATCACCAGCTCATCTGTTCAGAATCACAACCTGCTAGATAAAATCATGATTCATTTGTTTATGGAACCAAGTAAGATGCATATATTTGTTTTGCATGACATTAGCGTGGCCAATGGCCATGCGCTTTAGTACTTTAGCCTTTGTGCATGTGCACAAAGCATTGAAGGCCATGGAAGACTATTGGAAAATAAATTAGTCCTAGAAAAATAACAATCCTGCAGTCACCATATTTAATCAACCTATAGCTCTGTCACTGCTGAAATGAAATCAGCAAGAGCCACAAATGATTTTAATTCTGTTATCAGCTTCTACAAACTCCCAGGTTCGCCATTTTTGATTAACTGTATATTTTTGTCAATCAATCTTAAACACATCCAGGTTCAAGCAGATTCTATTTAAGCATTGGCCATTTAAATTGCATCATACAGATACATATAGCATCTATTGCATAGTTTGGAGGTGCAGAATCCATAGAAACCATTCAAATAAGTTTACATTCAATTTTATCATACCTACCATCATGGGGACATTAATTTTAGAGGTGTTGATATGCTGTACTAGCACGTACTGTCACAGAAAAAGTACTGGTTAGATCCAGGATGGCTTCTTTGTTGGTTGCTATCTCTTTTAAACCAATTTGTTTCTAGTTCTTGTTGTGGTTCCCGACTATTCTGCTGTTGCACTTCCTTTCCCGAATTTGTGCGTTATGATTAATGGGTATACTCTGCTAAAAGCTAATAGATTCCCTTCCATTCCACATGGATAATAGTATCTTATAAAATTTTCAGTAACTCTGAATTTTTCACTTCTTATTGTATCACTTTTTACAAAATTGTGTATTCTGAACTATTGATGGAATATTATTGCAAATACATTATTGCATTATGTGAAATAAATTGCATGCACATGAGGCGAGTATTCGAAGCAAAAGCACTTTAGATATGCTGTTAACGGTTTGGTCAACGAGAAAGATCGGTAAGAACTGACAACCTTTCTCTGGAAATGCAAAAGCATATTTCTGAAAAGAGGAACACTGTTTCTAAGTACAGTAAACCCTTGCTGTAGACAATAGGTGCAGGATTAGGCCATTTGGCCCTTTGAGCCAGCAACACCATTCAATGTGATCATGGCTGATCATCCACAATCAGTACCCCGTTCCTGCCTTCTCCCCATATCCCCTGACTCCGCTTTCTTTAAGAACCCTATCAAGCTCTCTCTTGAACGTATCCAGAGAACCGGCCTCCACCTGAGAGAATTCCACACTCTCTGTGAGAAAAAGTGTTTCCTCATGTCCGTTCTAAATGGCTTACCCCTTATTCTTAAACTGTGGCCCCTGGTTCTGGACTTCCCCCAACATCGGGAACATGATTCCTGGCTCTAGCGTGTCCAAACCCTTAACAATCTTATATGTTTCAATAAGATACCCTCTCATCCTTCTAAACTCCAGAGTGTACAAGCCCAGCCGCTCCATTCTCTCAGCCTATGACAGTCCCGCCATCCCGGGAATTAACCTTGTAAACCTACGCTACACTCCTTCAATAGCAAGAAGGTCCTTCCTCAAATTAGGGGACCAAAACTTCACACAATACTCCAGGTGTGGTCTCACTAGGGCCCTGTACAACTGCAGAAGGACCTCTTTGCTCCTATATTCGACTCCTCTTGTTATAAAGGCCAACAGGAAACAACAGCCAACAGGCCGATTAGGAAAAGGGGAGATGCAGCGAGACCTGGGTGTCATGGTACACCAGTCATTGAAAGTAGGCATGCAGGTGCAGCAGGCAGTGAAGAAAGCGAATGGTATGTTAGCTTTCATAGCAAAAGGATTTGAGTATAGGAGCAGGGAGGTACTACTGCTGTTGTACAGGGTCTTGGTGAGACCACACCTGGAGTATTGCGTACAGTTTTGGTCTCCAAATCTGAGGAAGGACATTATAGCCATAGAGGGAGTGCAGAGAAGGTTCACCAGACTGATTCCTGGGATGTCAGGACTTTCATATGAAGAAAGACTGGATAGACTTGGCTTATACTCGCTAGAATTTAGGAGATTGAGAGGGGATCTTATAGAAACGTACAAAATTCTTATGGGGTTGGACAGGCTAGATGCAGGAAGATTGTTTCCGATGTTGGGGCAGTCCAGGACAAGGGGTCACAGCTTAAGGATAAGGGGGAAATCCTTTAGGACCGAGATGAGAAGAAACTTTTTCACACAGAGAGTGGTGAATCTCTGGAACTCTCTGCCACAGAGGGTAGTTGAGGCCAGTTCATTGGCTATATTTAAGAGGGAGTTAGATGTGGCCCTTGTGGCTAAAGGGATCAGGGGTATGGAGAAAAGGCAGGTACGGGATACTGAGTTGGATGATCACCCATGATCATATTGAATGGCGGTGCAGGCTCGAAGGGCCGAATGGCCTACTCCTGCACCTATTTTCTATGTATCTATGTAACATGCCATTCGCTTTCTTCACTGCCTGCTGTACCTGCATGCTTACTTTCATAGACTGATGAACAAGGACCCCCAGATCCCGTTGTACTTCCCCTTTTCCCAACTTGACGCCATTTAGATAGTAATCTGCCTTCCCATTTTTGATACCAAAGTGGATAACCTCACATTTATCCACATTAAACTTCGTCTGCCATGCATCTGTCCACTCCCCCAACCTGTCCAAGTCACCCTGCATTTTCATAGCATCCTCCTCACAGTTCACACTGCCACCCAGCTTTGTGTCATCTGCAAATTTATAATGTTACTTTGAATCCCTTCATCCAAATCATTGATGTACATTGTAAATAGCTGCGGTCCCAGCACCGAGCCTTGCGGTACCCCACTAGTCACTGCCTGCCATTCTGAAAGGGACCCGTTAATCCCTACTCTTTGTTTCCTGTCTGCCAACTAATTTTCTATCCGTCAGCACTCTACCCCCAATACCATGTGCCCTTATTTTGCGCACTAATCTCCTATGTGGGTGGGATCTTATCAAATGCAGTAGGACCTTAGCAAATTTAGAATAAGTTGAGCCATACCTGTACCAGGTGAGGTGTGTGAAACAGTACCAAGTGCTGCAATTCTTTGAGAAACACAGGAGAATTGAGATGCTGAAGTCTTAAGCAAAAACAAAGTGCTGAAGGAACTCAGCGGGTCAGGAAGCATTGGTGAAGGGAGATAGACAGACAATATGAGCAGGAAAGAACTGCAGATGCTGGTTTAAATTGAAGGTAGGCACAAAATACTGGAGTAACTCAGCGGGTCAGGCAGCATCTCTCCAGAGATCCTTCTTCAGACTGAAGCAGGGGGGCGATAGCTGGTAGAAAGAAGTGATGGGAATAATGAGAATGGGCAAAGAGCAGGAGAACCACAGGAATTACAGAGGGGGAGAAGTAAGAGAGTGTCTCACAGAACTCCTGTCGGAGAGAGAACGTCTAGGTGGATAAATCCTTCCTCCCATCTGACATCTCCACCCTTCTTTCCCCCACTTGATGTATCTGACAATCAACTGCTCCTCATCCACTTATCACTTGCTGACTCTTTCCCCACCTTCCCCTCGCCTTTTTAATCAGCTTCCTCATTTCTAATCCATTAGTCTGAAAAAAGGCCCAGGCTGCAGTTCTTTGACTTCCATAGGAATGGTATCTAAATGTGGACATCTTCTTAATATTGTTCATAATTAGCTTTCAGCAAAAATACCGTAATCTCTGCATTTCATTTCACAGTGACATTTAACTGCTTATCTCATGGCAAAGAAATCCAGCTCTGTTAATCAATCACAATCACAATAATACTTTATTAGCCAAGTATGTTTTGCAACATACGAGGAATTTCATTTGCCAAGTCAGTCATACAAATAAAAAGCAACGGAACACACAAAATACATTTTAACATAAATATCCACCACAGTGACTCCTCCACATTCCTCACTGTGATGGAAGGCGAAAAAAAAGTTCAAATCTCTTCCCTTCTTTGCTTTTCCGCGGTCAGGGGCCTCGAGCCCTCCATTGGCGGGACGACCTTGACTCCCGTAGCCGGCGGCGTTTGGGCCCTCTGCATCGGGGCGATCAGCTCCTGCATCGAGGGGGATGTCAGCTCCCTGCGCCGGGCGATCGAACCCCGCGTCGGGGATGGTCGAACCTTCCATGATGTTGGAGCTCCCGACTAACCTCTCCCAAGACTGTGAGCTCCTGACGTAAAGTCTGCAGGCCACGGTTGGAACGATCCCAGGCAAGGGATCGACTCCGATGTTAAGTCCACATCCCGCAGTGGGGCTCAAGTCAGTCCGAGGAGGCCTGCAGCTCCATCGATGGTAGGCCCCAGAGCGACTGGAGATGCAATCCGGAAAATAATCGCATCACCGGCACGATAAGAAACTGAAAAAAGTTTCCCTGACCCCTTCCCCCACATAAACCAAAGCAGAAAATAATATGAAGCGATATATGATGCCAATCTAATGAATGCCATCTGCCTGTACCTAGTCTGTATCCCTCTATACCTTGCTGTTCATGTGTCTGTCTAAATGCTTCTTAAATCACATCCAACCATAAAAATAAAGACTGAAACCATAAATATTCTATCTTGCATGAGTACATGGGGAGGTTGTGAGGATCGGTGAAATCTGAGTATCCTGTCCAGGGGATATAGAGAAAGAAAGACATTCAGTCACCTGTCACAGGTATTAGTGCTCAGTCACCATACGATATGTTAGTAGAATTAGGCCATTCGGCCCATCGTCTACTCTGCCATTCAATCATGGCTGATCTATCTCTCTCTCCTAACCCCATTCTCCTGCCTTCTCCCCATAACCTCTGACACCCATGCTAATCAGGAATCTACCTATATTTAATCTATCTATAATTGTCATAATGACAATCGCAGCAGGGAAGAAAATCTATCTACATTAGTTTATTGCACCAATCTTACCATTTCAACACTAAATAGATTTTTTATCTCAGATCTTCACATGTGCAATAGCAGGTTGCAGTTCTGCTAGTTTTTCAGAAGAGCTCGTCCCTTCCGAAAGGGAAGCTGCAGTACCAGGGATCTCATGTATACCATGCAGTTGCAGTAGCTCAGAAATGTGCTTTTTGGTGAGAACCGATAGAATTTTACTTGGATATTCACCTGCAGATTCATAAGTGAGTGTAAACTGCCAGTGCTGTTGGCTGGCTATAATGAGTCCTTGTCAGGATGTGTAGCAATCTCTAAGTTCTTCTCCACTGGGCAGAGACACAAATAAACAAGAATGTTTTCTGAATAGATTGATTGTGATTGAAGAGAAAAATAGATGAGTGAATTGGTTAACATTGCTGGACAATCAAATGTATCTATGCATGACTTCACCACAGCTGTGCACAGCATGTTAGCTAATAAATCCATCAACATCTAAAAGATGTTCAATGTCATGTCATCGGCCTTACTGTGCTGCATGGATCTGCATCCATGTTCTTGCCAGCTAGATTAGTTGTGGTGATATTCAGCTGAGCCATAAATGGGACGATGGCAAAGGAGTATTGGAAGCACAGGCTTTCAATTCTCATCTATTGTTCCTAACCTTAGTCAGCATTTGACATACTGCCTCATCTCTACATTACTGGCCCTGACCTTACATGGGAGGAACAACCTTCAGCAATGTCCACGTTGGGTCTAAAATGCAAAGTTCATCAGCTAAGAGTTTCTGATATTCAGAGAAGGGACCAGAGAATCTTTTGTACAATTGGTGTGCAGAAAATGTAAATGAAAGTTTCTACTGAGTTGTCAAAGAACATCAATTATATTGCCCATTTGTGGTTGCTGGTTTGCAATTGGCTTATAATAATCTTTATAATGAATAGGAGGACATACATGGCTGTGGCAAAATGGAGATTATGCAATTAATGGTAGGTCAATTGAAGGAGTAATGATGGATGATTGAGAGAGGGGCACATTCAGAATATATCGTGCCCTTCAGTGGTTATTGCAGTGCTCAAGCTGGAAAACATTAACTCACCTGAGATGGAGCAGTGGTAATCAGTGGTTTCCCTCTCTATACCAACCTGATGATGTGGAACCATGCATCATGAAATTGATGTTGGGACCTTCCAGAGCTGTACCCTCTCAACTCTATTCCACCTTGCCACTATCTCTGATTTGTCTGGCTACAAATGTAATAGGATGGACCAGGAGATGGTGATGGAGGGTCTGGAACCCTGACTGAAAATTATGTTCCATGAGTTGACCAGTTTAGATGAGAAGTATTACTCAGGTTTAGAATTAATAGCTGACCTATTTGGTAGAGTGACTTGGTTAAACAGCTATTCACTGTAGAGGGCACTGTGTGATAACTGAATCTGATTCAAATTTCTTGCCTCACTTCATCTTTGGCTGTTGCACAGAATCGAGTCTGAGCTATTTCCACTCCAAATTCTGTGAGTGCTTAAGTGGCTGATGAGGCCAATGTGCGACCTGGTCACTATCACAGATGAGGCACTTAAAGGGCTGAAGAGGTGGGCAATTACTCCTTTCCCCACTTTAGCATGGTTTCTATATGACTCCAAGTCGTTTGACAAGGGCATTTGAACGGCCATAAACCTATGAATCAATAGAAGTATTGCAATTTTTTCGAGCTTTTGAGTGCAGCCTTGAATTATTTTTTTGTACACCTATTCGTCGTTGGCCTTGACTGCGGTCTGTCCATTATATCAGCTAATTGTAAGAAAACCATTGATGCCTGAATGTTCATCTAGGAATATGACACTTACGTTACTTTGCTCACCCTGTCAGTGGATTTAAAATACTTTGTAGAGAAATTGTTGATATTACTTTTGTAGTTTTCTGAGATACCGGTTCCTGGCAATCCATGTATCTGAAGCAGACAGAGAAGGAAATAATCACTAATACCTAGCAGACCATGAGTTGTCTGCTGTGCTTAATTACTTACTTTTCAAGTCATCTTTTCAATGGCCACAACCTACACTAGCAGGCAGAAGACAAACCTAACTTTTTAAAATCATCAATACATTAATAGGAAGCTCGCAAGATATGAGAAGGTAATGCTTTCTATAAAATAGCCATGGAATTTAATTGGTGGTGCAGTGCTGTGTAGAGCGGGGTGAGCAAAAGGACAGCTTGGTAAAGGCCCTTTGTGTTATGAATGTTTAGTGCAAAGTTCATTTTTTTGTATTCTTTAGTGAAGGAGTTGACGATAGCTTAGAGCTTGTCCATAAGTGTGCACATACTAAAGTTCAGCATTAGGAGAATATATAATTTAGTAAAAAAAAATAAAGACAGACAAAGGAGACGGTAGCTGCTGGAATCTGGAACATTCTGTCCAGATGAAGGGTCTCAACTTAAAATGTTAATTGCCCATTTCCTTTCACAGATGCTGCCTGATTGACCGAGTTCCTCCAACAGCTCATTTTTTTGCTTAAAGTGAAAGATTCATATAATTTCCTTTTAAGTTTAACAATTATTTGTTATATCTTTTCATGCTTCCACTTCGTGAAGCATCAATCCATTATAGCAGCCAAAGTATTTCAACAGGGTTAGGCCATTTTTGCCAACTTTGACTTCTTACAGCCTACTTTGAAAACTGGCTACAATGCAAGTGAATTTCTAGCTCATCTGGCCCAGATCAATAAGTTAAAATTCATTTCTGTCTTTTCAATAAACCTTGAAAATGTTTCACGGTAGGATACACTTATAATTTATTCCAGTATACAGTGCATTCACAAAGTATTCAGACCTCTTCACTTTTTGTTACATTACAGCCTTATATAAAATGGATTAAATTCATGTTTTTTTATCATCAATCTACACACAATACCCCAGAATGAAGAAGCGAAAACAGATGTTTAGAAATATTTGCAAAGTAATTTAAAAGAAATAACTGAAATATCACATTTGCGTAAGTATTCAGACCCTTTCCTATGACACTCAAAATTGAGCTTAGGTTCATCCTGTTTCCATTGAATATCCTTCAGATGTTTCTACAACTTGAATGGTCCACCAGTGGTAAATTACATTGATTGGACATGATTTGGAAAGGCACACACCTGTCTATATAAGGTAAGGTCCCACAGTTGACAGTGCATGTCAGAGCAAAAACCAAGCCATGAAGATGAAGGAATTGTCCGTAGATCTCCGAGACAGGATAGTGTCGAGACGCAGATCTGGGGAAGGGTATAACACAATTTCTGCAGCATTGCAGGTCCAGATGGTGACAGTGACCTCCGTCATTCTTAAATGAAAGAACTTTGGAACCACCAGGACTCTTCATAGAGCTGGTCGCCTGGCCAAACTCAGCAATCGGGGGAGAAGGGCCTTGGTCAGGGAGGTGACCAAGAAGTCACTCTGACAGAGCTCCGGAGTTCCTCTGTGGAGAGGGGAGAACCTTCCAGAAGGACAACTATATCTGCAGCACTCCACCAATCAGGTCTTTATGGTAGGTACACAAAATTACTGGGGAAACTCAGCGGGTGCAGCAGCATCTATGGAGCGAAGGAAATAGGCGACGTTTTGGGCCAAAACCCTTCTTCAGACTGATAGGGGGTGGGGAAAGAAAGAAGGACAAAGGGAGGAGGAGGAGGAGCCCGAGGGCGGGCGGATGGGAGGGTGGGGGGAGACAGCTAGAGGGTGAAGGAAGGGGAGGAGACAGCACGGGCTAGCCAAATTGGGAGAATTCAATGTTGATGCCATAGGGACGCAAGGACCCCAGACGGAATATGAGGTGCTGTTCCTCCAATTTCCGCTGTTGCTCACTCTGGCAATGGAGGAGACCCAGGACAGAGAGGTCGGATTGGGAATGGGAGGGGGAGTTGAAGTGCTGAGCCACCGGGAGGTCAGGTAGGTTATTGCGGACTGAGCGGAGGTGTTCGGCGAAACGGTCGCCCAACCTACGCTTGGTCTCACCGATGTAAATCAGCTGACATCTAGAGCAGCGGATGCAGTAGATGAGGTTGGAGGAGATACAGGTGAACCTTTGTCGCACCTGGAACGACTGCTTGGGACCTTGAATGGAGTCGAGGGGGGAGGTGAAGGGACAGGTGTTGCATTTCTTGCGGTTGCAACGGAAAGTGCCCGGGGAGGGGGTGGTGCGGGAGGGAAGGGAAGAATTGACGAGGGAGTTGCGGAGGGAGCGGTCTTTGCGGAAGGCAGACATGGGGGGAGATGGGAAGATGTGGCGAGTGGTGGGGTCACGTTGGAGGTGGCGGAAATGGCGGAGGATTATGTGTTGTATTTGCCGGCTGGTGGGGTGAAAGGTGAGGACCAGAGGGACTCTGCCCTTGTTGCGTGTGCGGGGATGGGGAGAGAGAGCAGTGTTACGGGGTATGGATGAGACCCTGGTGTGAGCCTCATCTATGGTGGCGGAGGGGAATCCCCGTTCCCTGATGAACGAGGACATTTCCGATGCCCTGGTATGAAATGTCTCATCCTGGGAACAGATGCGGCGTAGGCGGAGGAATTGGGAGTAGGGGATGGAGTCTTTACAGGGGGCAGGGTGGGAAGACGTGTAGTCCAGATAGCCATGTGAGTCAGTGGGTTTATAATGTATGTCGGTCAGGAGTCTGTCCCCTGCGATGGAGATGGTGAGGTCAAGGAATGGTAGGGAAGTGTCTGAAATCGTCCAGGTGTATTGGAGTGCCGGATGGAAGTTGGTGGTGAAGTGGATGAAGTCAGTCAGTTGTGTGTGGGTGCAGGAGGTGGCACCAAAGCAGTCGTCAATGTAGCGGAGGTAGAGGTCGGGGATGGGGCCCTGGTACGCATCGAACAAGGATTGTTCAACGTACCCGACAAAGAGGCAGGCGTAGCTGGGGCCCATGCGTGTGCCCATAGCTACGCCTTGTGTTTGGAGGAAATGGGAGGAGTCAAATGTAAAGTTATTGAGGGTGAGGACCAACTCCGCTAAGCGGAGGAGAGTGTCAGCGGACCATCGGTACCGACTGGCTATCCACCGGCATACCCAGCATTGAAGAAGGTCTTTATGGTAGAGTGGCTAGACAGAAGCCTCAGTAAAAGGCACATGACAGCCCGCTTAGAGTTTGCCAAAAGGCACCTAAAGGACTCTCAGACCATGAGAAACAAGATTCTCTGGTCTGATGAAACCAAGATTGAACTCTTTGGCCTGAATGCCAAGCGTCACGTCTGGCTGTACTTGAGGCTGTAATAGCTGCCAAAGGTGCCTCAACAAAGTACTGAGTAAAGGGTCTGAATACTTTTGTAAATGTGATATTCCAGTTATTTCTTTTTAATTAGTTTGCAAAAATTTCTAAAATTTCTAATCGTACAATATTAGCTTACAATAAAGTTGGTTTGAGGAATACGTTCATATTTTTTATCACATTTTTATTCTGGGGTATTGTGTGTAGATTGATGACTAAAAAAAAAGAATTTAATCCATTTTAGAATAAGTCTGTAACGTAACAAAATGTGGAAAAAGTGATGGGGTCTGAATACTTTCTGAATGCACTGTATGTGTCACAAACATCATGTATGTTATTCCATAACATTAATAATTGCAATTCTTTTTAGGGCACTACTATTATTGAAAGTTTTCTAAACTTTCATTCTATTAATGTAGGGAAGTATTTTCAACGTATCTTCTATCTTTCATTTTCATCTGCTTCTCAGGCTATGCTTAAGGCTATTTTACATTCAATCATCAAATCATAATGCAAGTAACATTTTCTATACCCCATGACATTTACAATTTAATATAAATGCTATCACGGATCATTTATTGTCACAACCTTTTGGTCCTACAAAAGCATCCTTCTGTATGTATTCTTAAATGAATATAATCAGGCAACAAGATCTCGACATTGTTAATACTGCAAACTTATGTTCCACTTTCCTGCAAGAGCACTGTTCGATATTCAGGTCTATGAATCACAGTGCTGTGGAGAGCTAATGGAACTAATGGCACCAGGAACAAGCCTGATATTCTGGGAAAATACAATCTTGTATTGCCGCTATATCAACATTTTTAACAAATAATGTTTCTGGCAATATTATAGTAGACAATGATGGAACATTCAAGCAATCGCCGTAACTCCTAAAATTGTTTCAAAAAACATTACTAGTAGAGGTATCATTTGCTCTTTTCAGTTAATTTTGATTATCTACAACAGATCTCAAAATGCTTCTGCCATCAAAATACAAGTTATTTCCAGAAATACAATGCAATTTCACGATAGGTAAATCGAGGACCAGAGGTTTAAGATGAAGGGGAAAAGATTTAATAGGAATTTGAGGGGTAACCTTTTCACACAAAGGGTGGAGGAGGGTGTATGGAACAAGCTGCTAAAGAAGGTAGTTGAGGCTGAGGCTATCCCAACATTTAAGAAACAGTTAGACAGGTACATGGATAGCATAGGTTTTGGAGGGATATATAGAGCAAACCCAGCTAGGTGGGACTCGTGTAGCTGGGACATGTTGGCCGTGCCTGTTTCTACACTATATCACTCGATGACTATAATTTATTTGAAATGGTGCTGTGGATAGCTTGTTCTTAATCTCCCTCTAATACAGTTGTGTGCCAAGGATCTTGTTATGGTTATAGATTGATATAGCGCTTTGCGCTTCTAAATACAACAATGCCTTTTCTCTGACCTCTTTAGTTGCTTCCCATAACTTTTTCTCAACTCCTGCTTGATGTCACTTTCTTCCTGCAAATAACTTGGGACTACATAACTTTCAAAAGACGTTTGCAACCACAAATAATTAAAATGTTTAAAAATGCAAATGGTGCAAATAAAACCACATTTGGATAGTACTTTGCTCATGAACAGGAAAGCATTTGGAGGTTTACAACTGGATCATATCCCCACCATTCCTCTATTTATAGGGATATTCAAAAACATTATCTTGCCATTAATATATGTTCAACTGAAAATACTGTCCACAATCAGTAGAAATAAACTATGACAAGTAAAAGAAAATTCAAAAAATTTAATTGTAAAGTATTTTGGTGTACATTTGAATACAAATAATAATTGCATCCAATGTATGGATCTTCTATTTATTTATTTATTTATTTGTTGTCACAACCAAGGACCACCATTTTAGACATGTATAATTAGCTTTCTTTGAGAAAAGATTCTGAAAGCATAACTTGAGAAAAAGTGGTTACCACAACAGTCATAAATCAGGGCAAGCGTTCACTGATGTTAAATTATTTGCAATATTCTAGTGTAGCCAGTCCTCACCAGGAACCAGATGAATCCTTCTCACATTGACTTAACATAATATATAAAAGGTTAGGCAAACCAGGATTGAAATTGGCCTTTTGACCAATTCCAGCATTTTGCAATGCCAGGAATTTTAAAATCATTTATAAGATGGATTTTTGTTTCAAAAGCAATTACATAGGTTCCAATAAAAACATGAAGGGATAAACTGTACCAAAGAACTGGTTGCCGCAAATGCTGATCCAACTATTTTACACGTAACTGATGAACAGTTGAAGTAAACAAGAGTTAAACAAAACACCAGCAAGATAGGAAATCAACCTTCCTTTAAAATCACTACTGTAAAATTAGTTAAAACTGCTCAGCCAACTGCAACTGAAATGATTCAAGGAAACATCCTCAACAAAAAGATAGACACAATAACCTGGAGTAACTCAGTGGGTCAGACAGCATCTCTAGAGAAAAAGAATAGGTGACGTTTCGGGTCGAGGCCCTTCTTCAAAATATCTTCGGATAAATCTTTTTGTTTTGTTTCATATTTACCCATTCTCCTTGAGTTCCTCTGCATCACCCTTTCACTTCTGTGTACAGAAATGAAGCCAACTTCACCTGCCATCTTTGCCCACTCCATACCCATGGCTTTCCACAATTATTTTTGAATTTCCAAGCATCTCATGAAACAAGCACTGTATCTTACAAAGAACATGTAAACAATATTAGCGTACAATAAAGTTGTTTTGAGGAATACGTTCATATTTTTAATCAAAAAAAGGCCTTTGCATCATATTGGATTTGCAATAACCAGGCAACCCCATTAGTGGTGCACTCTCTTCTGAATGTGCCTTAAATCAGCTTGGGAGACAATCTTGCTTTTCGTCTGCTTTGGGATGCAGACGTCAACTGAAATTTATTAAGACACTGTTAAAAATCATCGACTATTGTGAAAAGTAATTTAATAGAATCTTTTGTGTAAAGATTCAAGGTTATTCAAGCGAAAGTAATAAAATATAGCACGGAATGTCACGGAATAACTTAGCATTACCTGATTTTCCTTCTTATTCCAAATTACAAAATAAGTTGGCAATGCGAGTGAAAAATAACATGCAGCATCAGAGAAAGGGTCTATCCCTTGCTCTGCTACTGAGCAGCTCATTAATGTGCTGCACCACCATAAAATGCTCAAATCCAATTGGCACAAGTTAAGCACAAAGAGTTATCAATGGTACATTTTACAAAAAGGTGCTATTTATTTTTTCCATAATAGTCCCATAACTAGCAAAAGTAATCATAAATGTCATGCTATTATTGTGACAAAAATTGCATACCTCACGTGATTCATTGATCACCTTTGAACCCACAGAGCCATTGTGGAAGCAAAGTTATCTATGACCCCAAGGGATTATTTCAGAAGATGACTACTACTGACATTTCTCATTTTATAAACATGGAACGTTCTGATAAACAAACATTGAAAAAAATGAAACAACAGTCTACAATGTGAATGTAATGTTAAGAAATAGTCTACAACATAATCACATCAATTATCTTATAGAGAAGGGCCTATACAGTAATGTGTAATAATTTAGATCCAGATACTGGAATAGGATAATTTATTTCACCTTAGTTTAATAATCCAATAAAGAACAAAAAAGACAAAAAGTGCAAAAAGCATCATGTAACACAAGACTTTTGTTTGGTTCCCACGAGATAAATGTTTGAGTCGACCCATGGTTGCTCCCAGCAGACCACCTGTAGATTCAAATCCTGAATCCTGTGAAGAGTATGGATACATAGCTGAAAATACACCTCCAAAGTATACAATGGATTATATAACCTTTAACACTACTAGGTGCTGAATGATTAATGTAAAATCAAAGTTCAAATCTAAAAACAAAGGTTTGAAAAATTACCATACTTCAATAGTTATTTACATCAAGTAACAAACTGATGAACATCATTGTGGAGAAAAGAACTGGACATGCTGGGTTTTTTAATGAAGATAGACACAAAGTGCTGGAGTAACTCAGTAGGTCAGGCAGCATCGCTGAAGAAATAGGGTTGATAACATTTTAGGACGGGATCCTTCATCAGCCACCATCATTCAGCCGTGATCATCATGGATCTGTTTCAAGAGCCTATGAATCCTTGTACAAAATCATTTTACTGCAAACATATTTTATTCAATTCCTCTCATAATTTATTAGCTTTCATATATACCAACACAATTCAAGCTACCTTTCAAGCATTCCTCATTATTTGGACACATTAGTTTTGCAGACATTAACTACTGAAGCAACAAAGGGCTTTACCATTATGTCCACCTTCTAGCTGCACACTTAAGCCCCTGTCCCACGATGCGAGTTTACCCAAGAGCTCTCCCGAGTTAAAAAAAAATCAGACTCGTGTATTTTTTCACTCGTGAAAATTTTTCACGCTGTTGAAAAAACTTCACGAGTTTCCGCGTTTCCCGAATACCTGCCGTTAACATTACGAGCTGCTACGAGGCATCCACGAGCTCCGACGTACCCGCTACATACTTACCACGAGTTTGATTTATTTTTTTAAACTCGGGAGAGATCTTGGGTAAACTCGCATCATGGGACAGGGGCTTTATATTTGGTTGAATACTTACTTGCTTATTTTTTTGCAATGACTGCAAAGTCAGGAAGTGACAAATCTTGACCAACATAAAGAATCAGTGGGATAAATAATTTCCAGTACAATCCCCTTACTGACATAATAAAGTATTTGTGATATTGTAGCTGATTCATGCTCATTAAAATTCCATTATATCAAAATGCTTAAACCCAAACTGCTGAAATTAGAAAATGAACTATGCATCAACGACACATACTTCAAATAGGGTCTCGACACAAAACACCGGCTGTCCATTTTCCCTCATGGATGCTGCCTGATCTGCTTGGTTTCTCCAGCACTTTGAATGTTGCATGCAGACAATACATTTTTACTGATATCTGATTGAGAGTGTACTTGACACGTACCATTTCATCCAGCACTTTGTTGTGGTACTTCACTTCAGTTCCAATATCAATGGAAAGCTGTCAGTAGGGGGAGATATAACAAAATACGAAATGTTTATTTGTCCTCGGATGTGTCATTTCATATTTCTAAATTCCAATAGGTGTGCTATAAATTATGATGATCACATTTTCATTTAATAGCACATTTCTGGTGTCTACCTAGCAGCACAGCAAAATGTTGCTGGAAATTTTCATGACATAGTGGCACAGCCAATACAGCTGATGCCTCACAGCTCCAGTGATCTGGGTTCAATCCTGATCTCTGGTGCTGATTGTGTGTTCTGCCTTTACGGCAGTTTCCTCTCACATCCCAAAGATTTATAGGTGGATAGGGTAATCGGACAATTCTTCTTGGTGGTTTAAGTGAGCCATAGAATCGAGGAGAAAATGATGGACATTTGGGGAAAATTAAATTGGCTTTATTGTCAATGGGTGCCTGCTAATCAAGTGTTTAGCTGCTAGGCCAAATGACTGTTTTTTCTGCCTTCTCACAGTTGGTCCTCCTGATCAAAGAGAATGAAAAGCCTTGGATAACTTTCTGCTGGACCTAATGATTACACACTACATTACATTAAACTCTCTTCACTTGCAAAGTCAGTTCAATGCATTCTTCATGCAATCCAATTTTGGCTTCTTTAACTGTTCTTTTTGTGTTTTAATTCTATTTCCATCTCTGTACCCAGAGGCCAGTAAGTATTTCCAAAAGGTATAGAGCAAAGGTCACAGGAATAAGAGTCGAATTAGACCATACGGCCCACCAAGTCTACTCCGCCATTCAATCATGGCTGATCTATCTCTCCCTCTTAACCCCATTCTCCTGCCATCTCCCCATAACCTCTGACACCTGTACTAATCAAGAATTTATCTATCTCTACCTTAAAAATATCCAAACAGATAAGTACACATGCATTGGAATTGTTCAATTATTTGCATTAAATCTCTTGTTTCAAATAATTATTCATGCATTAATTATTATGCACTGTTATATGTGCAATTATTATGCACAATAATAATGATGTACAGTTATAGGAATGTGTATGCGATTTAATATAAAAATAAAACAATTATTGCAGTCATGGTGTAGTTAGAGTTGCAACAGAGGCTGTACATAATGTCAACCTCTAGATACATTTTGAGCATGAAAAATACAAAAAAAAACATACTGGAGGGCATTCTACGGAGGTTAAACCAATTCAATACACTTTGTTCACGTTTTACTGCAAAGTCATAAGTGCCCTGTATTTAAACTAATTATGTTGTGCATCCCACAGGAAATTTTACCCAATTTTGTAAAAATCTATTTTCAAACAAGAATCAGCAAGCACAATTCAATAAACTACAAAAATCAGATTTTTCTTTACAAAAAGAAAGAGAATCCTTGCTTCAAATTATTAGTTATTGAGTGATTTACTAATTACTGAATAATTGGATGAAATTAATTTAGCATCTATATAATTAAAACTCTCATCTAGACCACTTCCTGTTTGCATTGTGCTTTGATTTTAGAAAAAAACGCTACCACATATGGCTGTGATTTTTTTGGCCATCTTACTCAGTCCTCCTCCGCTGCGCAGGCCCCGAAGATTTTTCCCATCGATGAAAAATAAAAGACTTATTAGTGTTTTAAAAATCTTGAGATTCTCTCTCCTGTCAATCACCGCCATGAAGGCCACACCCCTTCCGGTGGGAGGGGGGAGGAACTATAAAACATGGAAGTGTGGGCGTGGCTCAGCCTGTCTGCAAGATGATAAGGGAGAGGTCACAACTCTCTGTCTGAGCTGGGAAACTACAGAACACTGTGAGTATGCAATGTACTTGAATAAATGATTTGTTAGCCCTTAATGAAAATGAAATTAGTTATTTGGCCTGCCCTGTGCTTGAAACTGCAATGGCAATGGAAATGAAGTGAAAGTGCAATGAGTTGTTTGACTTGAGCCTGCCCTGTGCTTGAAAGTATAATGCAGGGCTCGAAATTAACGGTTGCCCGGGTGCCACAGACCACTCAAAGTGCCGCCGGGCAACTAAACACAGAGTCATTTTGCCCGGGTTGGCAACCAGATACTGGTTTGTACCGAAGATAGACACAAAAAACTGGAGTAACTCCGCGGGTCAGGCAGCATCTCTGGAGAAAAGGAATGCGACGTTTTGTGTCGGCGGTGACGGCTGTATTGCGTGGGAAAGATACTAGGTGCGGAGTGACGAATGGTCGCAGCGAATGACGGGCCCCGAACACCGACAGCGGCTCCATCTCCTCCTCCTCCCGCCCCCCGTGATAAGGGCCGCTGCTTGCAAATCCGCTATAGGATCTTTGCCGCTAACGGCGCACTTTCAAAACAAACCCTCCCGCACACCGAGGCCAGGAGCAGGGAGGGAGGAAGGGAGGAGGAGGCCTCGGCGTGCGGGAGGGTTTGGTTTGAAAGTGCGCCGTTAGCGGATTTGCAAGCAGGAGGAGGGGATGGAGCCGCTGTCGCGGTCGCTGTGCGGGACCCGTCATTCGCTGCGACACTTCTGAAGCAGCTGCACCATAGATCCTATAGCTATGGGATCTTTGAGCTGCATCGCTCGGCCCCGCACCTTGCTGTTGGCTGGCGGAGGAGGGAGGCGGTGGCGAGGAGTTCCCAACGGCCAAGGCAGCGGGGCGATGTTGTCCGAGGAGCGCTGACCTTCCTTCCTCCCCACCTCGCCCCCCTTCTCTTTCTCTCTCACGCCCCCTCCACCCCCTCCCCTTATCCTGGGACCCCTCCTCTACATCCAGCACTGATCCCCATTTCCGCCTCTATTCAGTTCTCACTGACATCCCCTGTGCTTCCTTCCCCATCTCCCCCCCCCCCAATCTATTCATCCTGCGCTGATCACCCTATCCACCTCGCATTAATTCTCCTGCAACCCCCCCGCTCCCATCCATCCTACACTGGTTCCCCAATTCACCCTGTACTTACCCCTTTCCCATCCATCCTGCACTTCTCTTCCAACCATCCTGTACTGAGCCCCCATCCATCCTGTACTAATCCATGCATTCATCCCGTACTGACCCACCCTCCATTTACCCTGCACCTTCCCCTCATTCATCCTGTAGTGATTCTCCATTCATCCTGCACAGACCTCTGATCCACACTGTACTGATCCCCCCCCCCATTCATCCTGCGCTGATCTCTCCCCCCCATCCATCCTGTACTGATCCTCCCATTCAAGAAGAATGGGGGGAACAGTCTGAAGGGTCTCGACCCGAAACTTTGCCTATTTCCTTCGCTCCATAGATGCTGCCTCACCCGCTGAGTTTCTCCAGCACTTTTGTCTACCCCCATCCATCCCGTACTGAACCCCCCATTCAACACCACTGACATCCCCGTGCTCTCCCCTCACAATTTTTCCTCCTCCAACCAACACGTACTAATTCATTTTCCTCAATCCATCCATTCTGCACTGACTGCCTTCTAATCCCCCCCCCCCCCCGCCATCTACCCACCCCGCACTGATTCACACACACCCCCCTCCCTGACCCTATTGTCCTGGAAATGCCTTCAGAGCAAACATTGACTATGTTTGATAACGGAATGCAATCAAATGTGTTTTAATTCCCAATGTTATTATTTGTTTTAATAATTCATTATATTGTGAACACGTGAAACATTAAAACCGCAGTGTTCGATTGTCACGGCTACCGTTGACACGTTATTACAGAATTCATTTTAACGGCAAATCAATGCTCTTAATATGGAATATCAGTACTGTTATTTAATGAGCAACATTCACAACTATACGTACGCATATATGTTACCATGGTCCAGGATTTATTGACACAGGTTGATCATACGCTGAATAATTCAACCACATTTTTGTTTGGAAGTGGAAAGACCTAATAGAAATTGCATTAATTGCAATGTGTAAAAAGAGTTGAGATACTGTCTTATAATTTCGCTGCATGTCATTGTGGGATATATGTCTTGATTGGTGAATGTTTAGTTTGTGACTTTATTTGAAGCAGAAATAATATGTGAATGCTTCATTGAGTATAATTCTGACTGGTAACTACGCACTTCGTCCGAGCACATTATCGCACGCGTCATGTAAGCCGTCTTAAATGACCACCTAAACTGTCATTTGGCAACCTAAAAAGCTGCCATGGTTGCCCGGCTGGCAACAGGGAAAAAAAGTTAAGCGAGAGCCCTGATAATGGCAATGGAAATGAAGTGAAAATGCAATCAGCTGTTTGGCTTGAGCCTGCCCTGTGCTTGAAAGTGCAGTGGCTTCTTCTTCTTGCGTATGGCGTGCACAGCCTAAAGTTGTAGGACAACTTGTTTTATTTGATTGTGCACACCAGGTTGATTGCATTCGTCGAAACAGGGCGGAACACGTGAAGGTTGCAATCTCCCACCCAAAGTGCAGTGGCAATGGAAATGAAGTGAAAATGCAATCAGCTGTTTGGCTTGGCCTGCCCTGTGCTTGAAACTGCAATGGCAATGGAAGTGAAATGAAAATGCAATGTGCTATTCGGCCTCCCCTGTGCTTGAAACTGCCATGCAATTGGAAATAAAATGAGTTGTTTGGCCTGCCTGAAACCACTAATTTTGGCCCACAGGCCCCTATTATCTGAGAAACCAGTCCCCTTTCCCCAAAATGCCCATATTAGCACAGAAGGAGCATTTTGGCCCAAAAGGCCCGTGCCAGGCCAGGAATAGTCCAGAAAAAGTGCTTTTCACATATTTCACTCAGATTTTATTTTTTTTAAAGAGCACATTCGGCCCAGGAGTCCCTTCGGCCCATCAGTAAGTATTCCCCCTGCAAGTATTAAACCTCACCCCAGTATTTTTCTCCCTCCCTTCATTTGCTCCCTGTGAGATCCAGGCCAGGATAGACTTTCCTCCTTCATTGCTGTGATCTGCAGAAAAAGATGAAAAGTGTCTAAAATTGATTCTCCACCCTCTCCCTCACAGAGTCTCTCACCTGTTTTGGGCAGAATTTCTGGCAGTTTCTGAGCTGCCAGCCCACCAGGCCTGAGTGACTGAGCTGCCAGCACACCAGGCCTGAGTGACTGAGCTGCCAGCCCACCAGCTCTGAGTGACTGAGCTGCCAGCCCAAGAATCCATTTGGCCCACAATGTCCATACTAGCCCTCTGGTAACCAGTCGCCCACTGGCCAGCAATATTGGAATTGGTGTAGAGGTGGAATATTGCGTTGGGGGACCAGCCCTCCCATGTGAATATGGGACCCTACGGGTCCCACTTAGTGTAGTTTATAATAAATGTAGTTTAGAAATAATAGAGCTCCACTCTTTTTACAATAGTCAATTGTAAATATAACCGTTAAGTAAAATGACGTGTTATTCTCAATAAGCAACCGCGTGAAAGTTTTAATTAATCAAACTTAAAAAAAACGATATAGTGTCTCTGTAGATTTTAAGTTTAAATCAACCATTTAAAAATTAACACTGTATTCGGAATTCATGGAATCAGTACCAAAGAATATGAATGCAAGGAGATAAATAATGAAAAATTTAAAATACACGATTCAAAATCACTATTAGTTTACAGGAACAAAATTATTCAGAAGTATTTGAACTTACTGATTTTAATGCAGTCACTTTTTCTCGAAGGCCTTCGGTTAAGTTATCATTTTCCTCTTCATAAACATTATAACCACCTCCAGCGTATCCTTCCCCTGGGAATCAGAAAATTAATTATGGAGAGATGAATTACAAATATTTGCACGGAAACAAATTGCATCTAAAATAAGTACATATTTCAGTCTCCTCCCTGCAACACCTCTTTTAAAAGCCTCCTTAAACCTCATATAGAGTGGTTGTCATCCTAATAGCTTGTTTTCTTTGATTTGTTGTCTATTTTCCTCTCTCTGTGAAATGTGTTGGGTCATTTTCAGACACTACAACAGTAAGTATTTGTACAAAACTTACACCAAAGCAACCTGTTTGTGTGTTACAAAGAAACATTAACAAATACTGCCATATAGGAGACACATGGAGCAGACAACCATAACTGTTCAAATAATTATTTAAATTAGTATTTTTTGGGAATGAAAGCAAACAGATAGTCAGAAAGATTTCAGTTTAGTTTTGAGAAACTGTGTGGAAACAGGCCCGTTGACCCACCAAGTCCACACCAACCAGCAATCACCTCTCTGTTACTTCTATCCTACACACCAGGGGCAATTTACAGAAGCCAATTAACCTACAAACCTGCACATCTTTGGAATGAGAAGGAATGAGTTGCTCTGTGCATCACACCCTTTGACCCGATGACCTTACGTGCAACCCCCCATAGGTCTTAGGGCAAAAGTTCTTGGGCAACAAAAGATCATGTAAATAAAGAACGAGGAGAGAATTAAATTAAAAACTTTGTACAGATACGTGAATTATTTCAGTGTATATTATCAACAACTGAATATATATTTTTATGGCACACGTTGTTCTTATAGCATCAACAGCTAAATAGTTGCACGTAAGATCATCAGGTCAAAGGGCATGATGCACGGAGTAGCTCAATCCTTCTGGAGTACAAGGCAGCTTCCGGCATACACTAGTAACACACGAAACACGTACGTTCTTACCTGTTAGAAACCACCAAAATGGTCAATTTTTGCGCTGTAAAATATTGTGGAAATAAGGGTAACCGTGAGAGAAAACCGGCAAAATCACTGCTGCTCAATGACTTGCGAAAGAGCAGCGTGCTGGCGGATTGAGGGCAAGTCCCGACCCACGACCGCCCGGGGCTGGAGTCTCCCTCCAGTCTGAACCCGAGCACCAAGGTGGAAGCGGCCAAAGGTGCGGATCACTTGGAACAGCCCCCACTCTCCCCTCGGGTCAGCGATGTCCGGCCACGGCCGCCCTCCACCCCGTCTCCCCCAGTGCGGCTGCACTGTGACGGGCTGTGGGTTGGCAGCGCCCACACACGGGGCTGGGTGGAACAGGGTGCCAAAAACCCAGCAACGTCCCCGTCAGCTGCAGCAGAGTTGGGGACAGTCTGGTCCCTCAGCCCAGTCACTGACCACGATGCACCAGCACCCTACCCCCACACCAGGGTGATTCACCCCCTGACCCCCGGACCCAACATCAGGGTGAATCATCCCCCCCACCGGCCCCCACCACCATACCTGACCCCAACACGGGGTGATTCCTACCCGCTCTCTGCTTGTACTCCAGAAGGCGTTGCGTGGCAACAGTACGGGTCAACCTCCCTATAAGTATTTGAGGGAATTTCTGCAGTTCGGGAATTACTTGCAACCAGTTGTACCTCCAAACAGCTATTGATCTTTGTGTAGGAAAGAACTGCAGATGCTGGTTTAAATCGAAGGTAGACGCCAAAGATCTTTGGTAGACACAAAGTGATGGAGTAACACAGCAGGCCAGGCAGCATCTCTGGAGAGAAGGAATGGGTGACGTTTCGGGTCGAGACCCTTGATCTTTACTCAGAATCCTTTGGCTTCTTTCCGTAAATTGCATGACTAAGTACTGCCGGCGAGTTAACGGGGAATAGCTCAGACCAATATGACTGCAGTTTTCAGCTAACTTGAGTTATCCATCTGATAAACAAACTATCACCCACAAACAAGTACATGGTGATCTTTTTAAACAAACAACAACATATCCTCGTCTTACCTAAACCTGCACGCCTCATTTTCCCCAGCTGTCTGGTTTATTTTATGCCCTCTTGTGACGATGGCAGCCTAAGCACAGGATGGTTCACACACCAGCCCCTGTGTGCTGAACTCTGTACCCGACTTCCTGGCAGCGCCACGACATCACTCTGGCGGCGGCGGCGGCCGCGGTACCGCGCGCCTGCTGCTGGGAGAATCTTGTGCAGTCCGCCCGCCGGCACCGGGTTCCAAACCCCCGGCAGCTCGCGCCCCGCCGGCGCCGCGCGTCTCGTCCCGCGGCTGCAAGAGAAGGAGCCGCGCTCCCCGGATCCGCGACCGCCTCCTCCGCGGTCACCAGTGCTGCCCCCCGCACCCCTCCTCCAGCACCGAGACTACACCTCCCAGAGCTCACCGCCTGCACTCTGTCACCACGCTCACGCCCGTGGGCTTCTGGACTGTACGGACGTATGAGTTGCCTGAACATCGCCGACTTGGGGGAGGTTCCTTCTTGCGTCCTGCTTCCGTTATGCACATTGTTTGCGTTAGGGATAATAAGATCTTCTGCAGAAATTGCAAAGCTCAGCTGCACGGCCACGGGGAGTATCTTGTGTAGAAATTGCAATGCGTCAGCCGTATGGACAGAGGAACGTGTTATTATGTGGGAAGGAACTGCAGATGCTGGTGTACACCGAAGACACACAAAATGCTGGAGTAACTCAGCGGGACAGGCAGCATCTCTGGAGAGAAGGAATGGATGACGTCGCGTTTCGGGTCGAGACCCATCGTCAGCATTATAGCATATGTTACTGTATCCGATGTACAGATGGATGAATTGGCACAGTGGTCGTTAACACTGGTCTAACTTATAGGTTAGCTGTTGAAAATCAAAAGAGCAGAAAATCTAGGACAATTCTTTAATTCTTAATTTGTCAATTCTAGGACAAAATCTAGGATATTCTTATGATAATGCTATTTTACTCCGTCACAGGTATCCCTTTTGTCTTATCATTCTTTCCCACAATTAAATTATCTATCTTTCCCAATTCCAATGAAAGAGTTTGACCTGAAATGTTAATTCCAATTATCTTTCCATAGATTGTTCCACGAGCCCCATTTAAATCTTTCCCCTCTCACCTCAAACCTATGTCCTCTGGATTGTGACCATTCATCATATCTATGTTTCTCATAATATTATCGCTAAATAAGGTTATTCCCTCCCTAGCTCCACGGAAAACAGTCCCGGCCTATCTCGTATTTCCTCATAACTCAGGCCCCCTTGTCCCGACAAGATCCTTGTGAAACATTTCTACATTCTCTCTAGTTTAATCACATCCTTCTTATTGTATGGTGAGCATAACTGCACACAATAATCAATATGCGGTCTCACCAGTGCTTTCTACAGCTGTTAAATGATGTCACAACTCCTGTACTCAATGCCGTCTGATGAAACAAGCGTGCCAAACACCTTCTCTTGTCTACCTGTGTTGCCACTTTCAAGAGGAGAGACATGTGTTTAATTGTCACTAGACTAAGTGGGACCCATTGGGTTCCAGATTCACATGGGAGAGCTGGTCCCCCAACACAATATTCCACCTCTCCACCAATTCCAATATTTGCTGGCCACTGGAGGGGGGAGGTGGGCTTTCTGGAGCACTAGCGTGGGTGTTATGGGCCGAAGGGACTGGTTTCCATAGGGCTTGTATGGACATTGTGTGCCGAATGGATTGTTAGGTTGGCAGCTCAGTCACTCAGGCCTGGCAAGCTGGCAGCTCAGTAACTCGGCCTGGCGGGCTGGCAGCTCAGAAACTGCCAGAAATTCTGCTGTAAACAGCTGACAGACTCTATGAGAGAGAAGGGGGAGAGGGTGGAGAATCAATTTTAGACATTTTCATCTATTATTACGGATCACAGCAATGAAGGAGGATCCTTGCATGGATCTCTGGAGCGCTAGTATGGGTGTTGTGGGCTGAAGGGACTGGTTTTCAGAGGGATAGTATGGACACTGTAGACTGAATGGATTCTTGGACTTGCAGTTTAGTGAGTCATGGCTGGTGGGTTGGCAGTTCACTAAGTCATGGCTGGTGGGCTGGCACTTCAGTAACTTACAGCTGGTGGGCTGGCAGTCCAGTCACTCACGGCTGGTGGGGTAGCAGTTCACTCAGTCACCCCTCCTCCTTTCACCCCCCCCCCCACTCTGCTCCTTGCCATTCCCCTCCCCCCCGACGCATTCAGTCCATCTCCCCTCAACCCCCCCCCCCCATGCACTCTTAGTGGCTCTCTGACAGCGCAGCCATTCCTGCCTATTAGGTTCCCATTTTGATGAAGAACACGCAGGCATGGCAAGCGGAAATGGATTTATTAAAGTTTAAAATGTGAATGACTTAAAATATAACAAACAATTAAATGTTAAAGATGAGATTTATTAAGTTCAGTTCTTTCTTGTTATGTCTCTTGTTGTGTTCTGCTGCTCACTGCCTCTTGATGGCTCTTTTTGGTTGATTAAAAAAAAGAGAGATTGAGCGGTCAAATTTTAACAAAGAAAATCTGAGAATTTACCTCAAAAGTCATCATTCAGTGCAGGCCAGGTAGCAAATCCAATCTCCCAGCACTTACAGCAGAGTGCAGGCCAGGCAGTAAATCCAATCTCACAGCACTTCAAGCAGAGTGCGTGCCGGGCAGCAAATCCAATCTCACAGCACTTCAAGTAGAGTGCGGGCCAGGCAGCAAATCCAATCTCACAGCACTTCAAGTAGAGTGCAGGCCGGGCAGCAAATCCAATCTCACAGCACTTAAAGCAGAGGGCGGGCAGCAAATCCAATCTCACAGCACTTCATGAAGAGGGCTGGCAGCAAATCCAATCTCACAGCACTTCAAGCAGAGGGCGGGCAGCAAATCCAATCTCATAGCACTTCAAACAGAGGGTGGGCAGCAAATCCAATCTCACAGCACTTCAAGCAGAGGGTGGGCAACACATCCAATCTCACAGCACTTCATGAAGAGGGCGGGCAACACATCCAATCTCACAGCACTTCAAGTGGAGTGCAGGCCAGCAAATCGAATTTCACAGCATTTCAAGCGGAGTGCAGATCAGCAAGTTCACACACACATACACACGCTCCTCCTCACACACACATACACTCTCACACACATAGACACACACACATACATTCACACACACACACACACACACATATTCACACACACACATATACTCACACACACACATACACTCACAGACATACACACACTCAGATACACATATGCACTCGCACACACTCACACACATATACACTCACACACATACACACCCACACATACACACACACACACACAGCAGTAAACTTTCTTGCATACTCACACGGCTGAGCACCACCTCTGCACTGTGGGGCTTCCGCAGTCAACGGCACTTCCACAATCAGCGTGACCTCTGCACTCACCGGAAATTACCCAATCAGCGCGATCTGTCCACTAAGCGGAAGTCACGAAATGAGCGGGACCTTTGGAGTCAACACAGTCGGGTCTAATAAAGCATTTATTCCTTCCAAACACAGTAGGACATAAAAAAGCATTTATTTGTTTCAAACACAGTTGGACATAATAAAGCATTTATTCCTTCCAAACACAGTCGGACATAATAAAGCATTTATTCCTTCCAAACACAGTCGAACATAATAAAGCATTTATTCCTTCCAAACACAGTCAGACCTGATAAAGCATTTATTCCTTCCAAACACAGTCGGACCTAATAAAGCATTGCAGTTTCAAGCACAGGCAGCGCAGCAGGCCAAACAACTCATGGCATTGTCATTAAGGGCTAACAAATCATTTATTGCAAGTACATAAAGGGTTAACAAAGCATCATTCATTGCAAGCACATTGCTGGCTAACAAATCATTTATTGCAAGCACATTAAGGGTTAACAAATCATCATTCATTGCAAGCACATTACTGGCTAACAAATCATTTATTGCAAGCACATAGGGTTATTCACATAAAGCACATAACCACATAAAGCACATAAACTGCAGACTCACAGTTCAGTTGACTCAGTGTTCTTTGGACTCACAGCAGAATGAAAGTCGTGGCCTCTCCCTCGTGATCTTGCAGTGAGACTGTCACATCCAGGCATCCGGGGTTTTATAGTCTTTTTTATCCTAAATGAGGCAAATTTCAGAAATATAATTTGATGAGATTTTTGCGGAAAGAATAGTTATTTGTACAAAAGCTCATGACAAGGGCAACATTGCAAGTATAATAGAGTGACACAGTATGGAAACAGGCCCTTCTGCCCAACTTGCCCACACCGCCCAACATGTCTCAGCTACACTAATCCCACCTGCCTGCGCTTGGTCCATATCCCTCCATACCTGTCCCATCCATAATATTCCATGCTCATAGTCGCCTGTGCGGAACATAATGCCAAGAACCGCCCTTATCTGTCTGCACATAATCCACAATCACAATAATACTTTACTAGCCAAGTATGTTTTGCAACATACGAGGAATTTCATTTGCCAAGTCAGTCATACAAATAAAAGCAAGGGACCACACAAAACACATTTTAACATAAACATCCATCACAGTAACAACCCCCCCCACCCACACATTCCTCACTGTGATGGAAGGCAACAAAAAGTTCAATCTCTCCCATTTACTCCCCTGCGGTCGGGGACCTCGAGCCCTCCGTTGACGGGATGATCTTGACACCCATAGCCTAGCAATGTTACAAAATTTTGAGATTTTAAAAATCAAGTCTTTAATTTATCCCATCAGATAAAGCATAAAAAGTTTAATTTGACACCTAATTCACTTTCATATCTTCAGTATTAAAAAAGTTATGGCCATTTTCATTCTCGGAAATTGGCATCTTGTTCCCTATAGCTTTTTCATTGACTTAACACAAAAGCTGTGATCGAGAACATTTAAAAGCCGATAACTTTCTTAAAATTTAAGAGAACTGAAAGAAATTTTCAGTTATTTTAGATTGAAGCATTCTGAAACAAATATGAAACAATCTTACTTAGATGACTTGAAATTAAAGCATATAATTAGTTAGTTATCTAATTGTAGCTAATTACAAAATTCAATTACTGGATCTAAACATCTATCCATTTCTTAAGAATAGATTAACATTTTTAAATAGCCTAAGTGTCCAAATAACATTCACACAAGAATTCAGAATATCACAATTTTAAAATCTCATTGTCATGGGTTTATAGGCCAAATGGAAGGAATTTAATGTTTAATACCTGTAAATTAATGGCCATTTAAATCAGCTTGTGAGTGGGATTTTCTGGAACAGGACCATTTGGAACGTTAAAGTTGTGGTGAATTTAGTCCCCATATCGGCAGCAAATACACTGCCGGTTCTTCGGGGGGAAAAATCACCGTTTCGCAACTTAAAATGTGAATTAAATACATCTTAAGAAACACTTTTATACATAAAAATAAATTACTTTCTTTTACCTGGTCCTCCATAAAATCCGTCCCCGTTGTCGGCATTGACGGCTTCAGAAGCTGATTTAAAAATCATTCCAGTCGATTAACTTGTCCGGTGAATTTTTTTTTAAAACACACCAAACGGCCGTAGGAACGATTCTTTAGCAACATCTTGCGCTCCAACAAAATATAATTCAGGACCAGGTTGGGAAAAAAACCCGTTTTAATCCCACCCCTCCCCCCCTCAAACGCGCCAAAATCGCGCACATGGCCAGTGGCAGAATTGCAGCGCCGCTGAAGGTAAGTATTGTAACATACCTACAGATCCAGCAGCGGGCCCTCCTCGTCTATGCGATCAGCTCCTGCTTCGGGGGGATGTCAGCTCCCCTGCGCTGGACTTTCGAACCCCGCGTCAGGGCTGGTTGAACCTTCCGCGACGTTGGAGCACCAGACATCCACGGCCATTCACCATCTTCTGTGTAAAGAACTTGCCCTGCATATCTCCTTTAAACTATACCTCTCTCATCCTAATGTCTCTAGTATTTGATATTTCCTTCTAGGGAAATAGGTTCTGACTGTATTCCCTATCAGTGCCTCTCATAATTTTATATATTTCTATCAGGTCTCCCCACACCCTCCGGCATTCCAGAGAAAACAATCCAAATCTGTGCAAGCATGCCTTCTTTACCACTCTATCCCGTTATTCATTTTAAGGAAGTTATTCGCTTGGAATCCAAGATCCCTCGGTACATCAATGCTGTTAAGGATCATGTCATCTATCTCTTTCCATAACTAAAACTCTGATCTTGTGCCCTTCCGGTTTGCGGTTTTTCTATTTGCGCAAAAACAGTACGCGATAACACTACGATTTTTCGCCAGGTTAGTCACTGTTCTTCTGTAAGTTGGTAAATTGTAAAAGTTATCGAGGTTGAAAAATCTTAAAAACTGCACTGCAGATTCCTTCAGTCAGCGCCACGCAGATTGGACTCTTCTGCAGTCAATGCCACGGACGGGATGGCAACACCTTCCTGCCCCACTGGCAGCGGCCTGTCCCGCCTCACTCACAAACTCCTCTCTCCCCTTCTCACAGTAACTTGTCTATCGTATTCCCCTGCCACCGGCAGCAGCCGCAGGGGGGGGGGTTCAGTGGAGGCCCTGGTCCATCTCTCTCCCTCATCACTCACCCCTCTCCCCCGCCCGCCTTCTGCGGCAATGGCGGTCCCGTCCGTCCCCCCGGGTCCATCTCCTCCGCCGTTGCAGTAACTCACCCACACGGCCTTCTCGGAAGACATCTCCACCAGCTCATCGAAACTCCTCTAGAATCTTTGGTAGGGAGGGAGGAGGGGGAATAGAGGGGAGTGGGGGAGGTAGGGAGCAGGGAATAGAGGGAGAGGAGGGCAGTGGGGGAAGTAAGCAGGGATAGTGGGGGGGGGGGGGTAGAGGGAGGTGAGGAGTGGGGATAGAGGGATAGGAGGGGGGTAGGAAGGGGAATGGAGTTATGGAGGGAGGAAGTGATTGAGGGTAGGGGTAAGGAGAGGGAGGGATGTGAGGGAAGGATTGGGGGAGGGGAGGGAGTGAGGGTGAAGAGGTGGGGGAGGGAGTGCTGGGGATGAGCCGTGCCTGCACAGTTGGGGGCTATGCGTGAGTGGTGCAATATTGCGTTGGGGGGATGGGTTGCATTGGGGGAACAGGTGAGTGATGGAATATTGCATTGGGGAACGGGTTCCGTTGGTGGACCTGGCCTCCCATGTGACAGGGACCCAACGGGTCCCACTTAGTCTAGCTAATTGTGTATTTTCCTCTTACACTCAACCTCACAAAGTGCAGCACCTCACACATGCTTGGATTAAACTCCATCTGCCATTTCTCCACCTATTTCTGTATCTGATCTACAGTGCCCTCCATAATTTGGGACAAAGACCCGTCATTTATTTATTTGCCTTTGTACTCCACAATTTGAGATTTGTAACAGAAAGAAATCACATGTGGTTAAAGTGCACATTGTCAGATTTTAATAAAGGCCTTTTTTATACATTTTGGTTTCACCATGTAGGAATTACAACATTGGTTATACATAGTCCCCCCATTTCAGGGCACCATAACATTTGGGTGTCTGTAGTTTCCACGTTCTCTTTATTTAGTTTAGGTTAGAGATACAGCACCTTAGTCGACCTAAACAACCCAGTAGGAAACATTCAACGTTTGCCTTCAGTATTGCAACCATTGCAATGTCATGTAAATGCAAGTAGTCATGTTTACTATTTTGTTGCATATCCTTTGCATACAATGACTGCTTGACCGCTGGTGTCCTGGTGCCTTCATAACAACCTGGAGCTCAATTCTCTTAGGACAGTGGAATTGATAGTAGACTTTAGGGATAGGCCCTTAAAGCCTTCATCCATATATTTGCTGTTCTCATATCATTTGCTCTAATGTGCTTCCTTCTTCTGTCCAGAAAAAAGTAATAATGCTGCATATTAGGATATTTTGTATTAAAAAGGTACCATATAGGTTTTGTTGCATCACTTTGTGGGAGTTTCCTGTGAAAACTTAATCACATGTTGACTGTGTTGAAAGAGTAATAACACTTCGGAAAATTATTTTATTGGTTGTAAAGCAGTTAGTGATGTGCTAAGGTCATCAAATGACTCTATTTAGCCAAATCCAAGAGAGGGAAAAAGTTATCAACAGAAAGGAAAATAACCCGAGCATATCAGACAACATCTGAGAAAGAAAGAGAGCCAATGTTTCAGGTCAGTGACCTTCAATCAGAACAGGTTTGCAGTCTCCTGCGTTCATTTTTGGAGTCCCAATGACAGAGAAACAAACAAAAACTAACCCGTAATAAAATCTTGCTTTCCACATACAAGCACATTAGAGCAATTCCACCTGAGGGCAAGAGTCTTTAATAATCATAGTCAAGAAGCTTAAAAAAAGAAACCAGCTGGGAAGTCAATACCACAATTTTCACATTTAGGTCTTATGAGCTGGTATGTTTTGTCAAGCAATAAACTGATAATATTCCAAATTTAATCAGGCTATTATATATTACAAGCTTATATTATAATACAATAGTGTATTAGAATCCATACCATTGCAAAGAGTACATCCTAATTCCACATTGCAAGCATTTTGCTCAAAAAAATTATATATTTGATCTGAAATCTATATTACTAAAACTCTGTTCTTGACCGCTTTTGGCGATCTGTGCTGCGATTTCCGAGAGAACGCCGCCACCTACGGCCGTCATTTTAGGCCACCTCGCTCAGAGCCCCCCTCCGCCGCATGTGTGCCGAGGATTTTTCTAGTCGATGAAAAATGACGATATTAATGATTTTACAAAATTCCCCATTCTCTCTGCTGCCCCCGCTGGCGGCAGGGGGGAGGGACTATAAAACCAGGAAGTGGTGTGCCTCACTCACCAAGATGGAGGAAGGCAGAGGGTCACGTTTCTCTGAGCTGTGAATAACACTGAACACATGTCTACTCAAATGTCAGTGCCCTTAGTGGTTCTAAAATGCTTTCAGAATGTGTCTATTGGTTCTAAAGCTTGCAAAAAAAGTGTCTATTGGTTCTAAAGCTTGCAAAAAAATGTCTATTGGTTCTAAAGCTGGCTAAAATATGTCTATAGGTTCTAAAGCTGTATTTACTGCAAATGGTGGCTTGGGTGCAATGGCTTGAAGACGAAAGGCATTACTTACTGCAAATGGTGGCATGAAGTTGAAAGGCACTACTTACTGCAAATGGTGGCTTGGGTGCTTTGGCTTGAAGTTGAAAGCACTACTTACTGCAAATGGTGGCTTGGGAGCTTTGGTTTGAAGTTGAAAGGCACTATTACTGCAAATAGTGGCTTGGTTGCTTTGGCTTGAAGTTAAAAGGCACTACTTACTGCAAATGGTTGCTTGGGAGCTTTGAAGTTGAAAGGCACTAACTGCAAATGATGGCTTGGGTGTGGCTTGAAGTTGAAAGACACCACTTACTGCAAATGATGGCTTGGGTGGGGCTTGAGGTTGAAATACTCCACTTACTGCAAATGGTGGCATGAAGTTGAAAGGCACAACTTACTGCAAATGGTGGCTTGGGTGTGGCTTGAAGTTGAAAGGCACTACTTACTGCAGATGGTGGCTTGGGTGCAATGGCTTGAAGTTAAAATGCATTACTTACTGCAAATGGTGGCATGAGGTTGAAAGGCACTACTTACTGCAAATGGTGGCTTGGGAGCTTTGGTTTGAAGTTGAAAGGCACTACTTACTGCTAATGGTGGCTTGGTTGCTTTGACTTGAAGTTGAAAGGCACCTCTTACTGCTAATGGTGGCTTGGGTGTGGTTTGAAGTTGAAAGCCACTATTTACTGCAAATGGTGGCGTGGGTGCTTTGGCTTGAAGTTAAAAGGCTTCATTGATTGTATATTGATTTTAGATAAAACGCTACCACTTGCCGCTGTGATTTTTGGCCATCTTACTCAGTCCCCCTCCGCTGAGCAGATGCAGAGAATTCTTCCCATCAATGAAAAATAAAAGTGTTATTAGTTTTTTTTAAATGTTGAGAATCTCTCTCCTGTCAATCACTCCATGAAAGCCACACCTTTTCCGGTGGGGGGGAGGGGTTATAAAACCCGGAAATGTGGGCGTGGCTCAGTCTCTGCAAGATGGAGGAGGGAGAGGTCACGACTCGCTGTCTTTAGTGGCTTTGCACCCTACTTCAAATGGTATGAAACTGCACTTCAATTTGGTGGCCTTGCACCCTGCTAGAAGTGGTAAGAAACTGCACTTGAATTTGGTGGCCTTATACCCTGCTTGAAATAGAATTTCAAGGATTAGCCGTGAGTCAACTACCAGCCCACCAGCCGTGAGTGAATGAGTTGCCAGCACAACAGGCTTGATTGACTGAGACGCCAGCCCAAGAATCCATTTGGCGCACAATTTGCATACTAGCCCTCTGGAAACCAGTCCCTTCAGCCCACAATACCCATACTAGCGCTCCAGAAAGCCCCCCCCCCAACTGGCCACCAATATTAGAATTGGCGGAGAGGTGGAATATTGCGTTGGATGACCAGCCCTCCTGTGTGATGCTGGGACCCAACGGGTCCCACTTCGTCTAGTATTAACTGTTACTCTTCCTACAAATGCAGCCTGACTTGCTGAAACTTTCCATCATTTTCTGGTTTTATTTTAGATTTCCAACAGCTGCAGTTTCAAAAAATGACACCAGGTATAGTCACAGAATTTTATATCTGGGTTCAATTCTCATCTCTGGCACTGTCTGTGCAGTTTCCACGTTCTCTTTATTTAGTTTGGGTTAGAGATACAGCACAGAAAACAAGCCCTTAGGCCCACTGTATTGACCTAAACAACCCAGTAGGAAACATTCAACTTTTGCCTTCAGTATTGCATAGGAGCCAGCTTGCAAAGTTTTGTCCTTACGGCTCAAAAAAATGTACATCTTACCCATGGTTTACATTCAGTCATATTCTTCCCATCCAACAGTTTGCCAAATCATTACAAACCCAGCCACAAAATATTTCAATCACATTCCCAAAATCTGAATGACAGATTTGTGATTTTTACATTTGAATAGTGGATTTCAGCATGACCACCACATTGAACCTTCTGAATACTTTGTGTTAAATCTTTTCACCAAAAAACTTTCCCTTAAGAATTATTTTAATACACTGAAAAGTATATGCTATTTTCTAGCTTCACAAAGATCCCTGATCACAAACTGCCATTCCTGCTTTGGCATTTAACATTATTTAAGGCTCGGAAATACTCTAATCAGTCGATGTACGATCAGAATTTTGGCCCTGCACTGGAATTGCTTGGTTAGCTACCTACTCTCCTTCAGGGTACAGGATCTTGTCCCAGATTGGACGGCAGCCATTTTGAGCGATAACTTTCTCAAACTGAATGGAGTCATTCTCCAACATTACACTCTAGTAATAAATTCCTTTGATCTTAAGGAGAATCCCAAACTGAAGCAAGCAAAAACGTTTGTTTTTTTTCAAACAAGGTAAAATGTGAACTTTAAGGCACTTTTGTCTGTGCCAGCTCTTAGCTGGAAGAATTTAAAGTATATTCAAATAGCTCAAATTTGTTCAGATTCAATAATTATGTATTTATCTGGACTGTGGCTTCTCTCTCTCTCTCAATTTAACCAGTCAGAAATTTAAACTGAAGACTTCTACAAATTACTCTTTTTATAATTTACATTATTCCATTCTGTCTAAAGCCTACATAAAAAATCCATGAAATTACTTTAGGCTTTATTATGCGAGTTGAAATAGTCCTAATGATTCATAACTCATTACAATCTCTCACTTTTGGTATAACATACTACTTCATATTGAGAGTCAGGTATAAGTACTTTGAAAAGGAAGTTATGCTTCTTCCTCTTCAAGTTTGAAGTTAAGCCAGATAAAAATTATTATTATTCCTTTTTGTCTTGCAAAATTTAATACAAGTGAAAATGATCTTTCATGACGAAGGCAACATCATTATAGAAAAGACTGTGTATCATACAGTACAGAATTTACAAACATTACTGTATATTTGTTTCGTAAATATTTCATGAAATCATAAAATGTCACAGAATACGAAAAATAATTAATGCAATCAAATTTTGTTTTCATGTCCCAGTGTTAATTTAGCTATTGTTTTCACTGATTATTTCTTTTCAGGAAAGGTTCCCATATATTTGCATATGATAGACAACATAACTTCATCTGCACCTCCTCCAATTGACATCAATCTCATATCCCTTAAGAAAAAGAATAAGAAAATAATCGGTTATTTGGTGATTGCATACAAAACATGCTGAAAGTGTAGCCGTGTAAAATAATGAGCCAAAATGTATTGCTTTCACTATCTCAAATATTTATCTGTTGAAAATCTTACATTGCCAATGTTCTGGTTGAAACTGGATGTAATGTGGTGAGAGGAGCTATAAGGGCCTGTCGCACTTGGCAGTCATTTGCGCCTCATTTATACGTCATATGTACAATAGGTCGACGCGTTGTGACACACGGGTGGCGTGTGGGTAGCGCGGGACGGGCGCATGGAGAGGCGTGGAGTGTGGCGCAGTATCGCGCGGTGCTCCATAATTTCGTACTGTACGAAATCCTTGTACGCCACCTGCGTGACGTATCGCGTACGCATGCTGACGCATTGGGTACATATGCTGACGCATTGGCGTCGCACGCTGCATCCTGACGTCTCAGGTGTATCGCGTGGTGATGTATGGTTACGTCACCGTGCGTAACCATGCGTCGCCGCGAGCCGCAGGCTATTCTGACGTCACGCACACCAGACGGCATCATGATGTGTGATTTGCACGTAACGACGCGTCGACCTATTTTACATATGACGCGTAAATGAGGCGCAAATGACGGCCAAGTGGGACAGGCCCTTTACTTAGTGCATCCTATAAAGGCCATAAAAGAAAGTACTGGCACCAGCACAGGAATGCTCCGTATAATTGAATTGAAATGATATTGAACTTGCAATTTATCTGTCAAATAAAACCTACTATTTACGCCTCTTTTTTAAAGCATCAATAAAAGGCATTACTGTAATTATTCTATTGCGTTCAATGATTAAACTGCTTTAATGATGATTTATACATTTCACAACCCCCTAGTTCACTGCTGAAATATCTAATTAAAAAATAATAATTTTAATGGAGATAGTATTTTGCTTAAAGGTTTCCTTTAAAGTGGAAAAAAAACATGATTAAACTCAGTTCATTCCTGTTTTTTAAATGTTTTACTTACCTATACAGTCTGCTGACCAACACTTCATTAGTAAAACCCATTCCTCCCCAGAACTGGAGACAACTATCAGCAACCTCACGAACTAGGCGGCCTGCTTTCAACTTTGCCATTGAGGCTAATTTGGTTACATCGTCTCCTTGAATATATTGAGCTGAATAAAGAAAGTGAATTAGATTTTTAGTGCAATCTTGATTGTAATCATGTATGGACTTTTCTTTGACTGGATACGGCACAAACAAGTTTTTAAAGTGTACCTTGGTACACGTGACAATAAATAAACTAAATTAGAATCTAATTTACTATTTTAAAAACAATGTAATACCTGCTAGTGGATGATACGAGAAAAGAAGGTTTAACATTCCATTATATGTGAAATGTCACCTCATCCCCAATGCGTTGGACAAACTCTAAATTGTGTTCTTTGCAACATGTATGAATCAAAAAATGTTGTAACATTTTTTATAACGAGTACCATCGCTTATTTTTTATAGCGAGTAATATCAGGAACACGTATATGCCCCTGATGAATCCAGCAATTTAATGAATTGTGTTATTGTGTCAGACAACACGACAACAATAATTCAGGGTTGTACTTTAATAAATTATTTAAACTGTCTCATGAGTAGGTATTAATTTTTTTTTATCGATCTTGTAGGAAGAAACGATTCCCTTTTAAAGGCAATTAAAATTGACACACAAAATTGTAAACTTGTCAGAGAAGAGGATTAGACAGTTGGATTAACTAGCATTTATTTCAATACAAGAGGACTGACAGGTTAAGCAGAAACACTCAGGGTGTGGAGTAGGTCGTTATAATCATTACAGAAACTTGGCTATGGGGGGGGGGGGGGTGTGGTGCAGATAGGACCAGCACCTTAATGTTCCAGAGTACAAGCACTACAGGCGAGATAGAGGTTGGGGTAATAGAGGAAAGAGAGGTGTTTTATTGGTTAAGGATAACATCACGGCAGTCAGGCTAAAGAGGTTCAGCTACAAATAAAAAGGGGGTGATCACCTTGCTGGGACTGTACTATAAGCAAACAAATAGTCTAAGAAAATTAGAGAAACAAATATGCCGAGAGATTACAGACACTACAAAACTAATAGGGTTGTCATAGTAAGAGATTTTAACCACCCTAATTTAGACAGGGACTGGTATAGTGTCAAGGCCTTAAATTGGGTGGAATTTGTCAAGTATGTTGAGGAAAGTACTCCCAAGTACTCACACTGTCCTTTTATAATTAGCACCACATTAACTGAAATCCACTCAACTGAAACAACACTGTTTGAATTTGGAAAAGATTTGAGTTACTAAAACTTCTTACCAACAGAACGATAAAGAAGGGAACGAAGAAGTTCAATTTCGGTCTCAAGTTCAGCAAGGCGATAGTGCACTGTCTGGTTATGCAACACAGGTTGGTCAAAAATTTTACGTTGTCGTGTATATTCAATTGTTTCCTGTACGATGTTCTGCATTGGAGCCAAAGCTGAAAAACAATTTTAAAAATGTATGCAGCCAGGTAACTACATGCCTCGAAGTCTTCAATCAATAAGTTAATGGAAAAGATGTTGAGAATTATTCTACACCAAAATTTTGGTGGAAGAACCTAAACATGGAAAGGCAAGGAACAGATCAGCATGCCTTTGTCTGGGGAGATGCTGCCTGACTCATTTAACTGAATTTTCTGAATGAACGAACATCATGATCTGTTGTAGTACAGTTGATAAAATCATGGTAGTACAGTTGATAAAATCATAGTAGTACATTTGATAAAATCTACTATGGCCAATATGGACTGACATGGTCCCATTTGGATGACTGATCCAAAAGGTAAGAGCGCTAAATTGGGTCAGAAATTGGCTTGGTAATGGGGCAGAGGGTGATAGATATAGGTTACTTTTTTGAATCACAGCCTGAGATCAGTGATGTCCCACAGGATTCGGTGCTGAGACCATTGCCTCTAAGATCTCTTACTTTTTGCTTAACCTTGACTTCTGATCTATTAGTGATGACTGAACCCTCAATTGATACTCGTATTTCATGCACTACTTCTCTCATTCATTTTCCTCCCAGCCAAAACAAGGATAGAGCTCCTCATTTTCCACTCCACCAACCTCAACATTCTATATAGTATCAATAAATCTCTAAAATGCCACTAATCACATCTGCCTCAACCATCACCCCGAGTAGCACGATCCAGGCACTCGCCTTTCTCTCTGTAAAATAAACCTGCCCCACACATCTCCTTTAAACTTTGCCCCTATCACCTTACAACTATGCCCTCTAGTCTTTGATTTTTCCATCCTGGGAAAAAGATTCAGACTGTCTACTCTATCTATGCCTCTCATAATGTTATATGCAGTTGAACACCGATTTTCCAGCAACTGATGGTCAACCCACCCCTATAATCTTGACAAAATTATGAGAGCTCTGTTGAAATTCCATGAGTGGCCAAAGATGGCATCATGAGTGACGAGCGGTCTTGTCGGTCATGCCCCTCCATTATGAAAGAACCAACTATGCTCTCAATCTTCTCTCCTAACTGTTTCGCAAAGACAATACCGTAAACCCTCGTTTTAATGACCTCCTTATAACAGATGTTGGATATAGCGGACGGACGTGCTGACACATCACCGGCCTGCACTGTATCCCCGCCTGTTTAGACCCCCGAATCCGTCCACAGTCCCACCTCACAAGGTGCACCAGTGAACCCTTCATCAACCACCGAAAGGACAAAAAGTGCTGGCGTATTTCAGCGGGATAGGATCTCTGAAGAACATGGCTAGGTGACATCGAGGAAGGGCTGCGGGGTGGGGAGGATGGGTCGCGGGTTAGGAGGAAGCTACGGGGGGGAGGAGGGGGCACAGTCATCTTTCTGGTAAACCTCCTCTCCAAATTCTCCACATCCTGTAATGGGACAATTAGAACTGCACACAATACCCTAAATGTGGCCTAACCAAAGTCCTATAAAGTTGCATGATGACTTCTTGACTCTTATATTCATAGCTCCAATCTTTGAACGCAAGATAACCATATGCCGGATTAAACCCCATCTGCCATCTTCCCACTTTTCTCCCCTGCGAACACAGGAGATGCAGCATCTGACCTTTCGCCTTACACCTTCCCACCCTCCAGGGACCCAAACAGCCTTTCCAGATGAAGAAAATTCTCTTGCACGTCTACCAAGATTCTACAGGAATATAACAGTATTTATTGCTCACTTTGAGGTCTTTACATCCAAGAAACCATGCACAATCTGGGGACCACTTTGCTGAACACCTTCCTTTGGTCAGTAAAAGGAGTAGTCCATAAAATCTCTGCAACTACATGCCTTAGATAATTCTCAAGTTCAAGTTCAAGTGAGTTTATTGTCATGTGTCCCTGTATAGGACAATGAAATTCTTGCTTTGCTTAAGCACACAGAAAATAGTAGGCATTTACTACAAAACAGATAAATGTGTCCATATACCATGATATATCTATCTATCTGTCTATCTGTCTATCTGTCTGTCTGTCTGTCTGTCTGTCTGTCTATCTATCTATCTATCTATCTATCTATCTATCTATCTTACTAAAACTGTGTTCTTGACCGCTTTTGGCGATCTGTGCTGCGATTTCTGAGAGAACGCCGCGACCTACGGCCGTCATTTTTGGCCACCTCGCTCAGAGCCCCCCTCCGCCGCATGTGTGCCGAGGTTTTTCCAGTCGATGAAAAATGACAGAGATATTAATGATTTTACAAAATTCCCCATTCTCTCTGCTGCCCCCACTGGCGGCAGGGGGGAGGGACTATAAAACCAGGAAGTGGTGTGCCTCACTCACTCTTCAAGATGGAGGAAGGCAGAGGGTCACGTTTCTCTGAGCTGTGAGTAACACTGAACACATGTCTACTAAAATGTAAGTGCCCTTAGTGGTTCTAAAATGCTTGCAAAAAAAGTGTCTATTGGTTCTAAAGCTTGCAAAAAATGTCTATTGGTTCTAAAGCTTGCAAAAAAGTCTACTGGTTCTAAAGCTTGCAAAAAGTGTCTCTTGGTTTTAAAGCTTGCAAAAAATGTCTATTGGTTCTAAAGCTTGCAAAAAAATGTCTATTGGTTCTAAAGCTGGCAAAAAAATGTCTCTATTGGTTCTAAAGCTGGCAAAAAAAAAGTCTATTGGTTCTAAAGCTGGCAAAAAAATGTCTATTGGTTCTAAAGCTGGGAAAAAAATGTCTATTGGTTCTAAAGCTGACAAAAAAATGTCTATTGGGTCTAAAGCTGGCAAAAAAAATGTCTATTGGTTCTAAAGCTGGCAAAAAAAATGTCTATTGGTTCTAAAGCTGGCAAAAAAATGTCTATTGGTTCTAAAGCCGGCAAAAAAAATGTCTATTGGTTCTAAAGCTGGCAAAAAAATGTCTATTGGTTCTAAAGCTGGCAAAAAAATGTCTATTGGTTCTAAAGCTTGCAGAAAGTGTCTATTGGTTTTAAAGTTTACAAAAAACTGACTATTGGTTCCAAAGCTTGCAAACAAAAATGACTATTGGTTCTAAAATGGTTCATACTAGCGCTCCAGAAAGCCCCCACACCCCACCCCACTCCCCTGGTTGGCTTGGCTTGGGTGTGTCTTGAAATTGAAAGGCACTACTTACTGCAAATGGTGGCATGAGGTTGAAAGGCACTACTTACTGCAAATGGTGGCTTGGGAGCTTTGACTTGAAGTTGAAAGGCACTATTACTGTAAATGGTGGCTTGGGTGTGGCTTGAAGTTGAAAGGCACTACTTACTGCAAATGGTGGCTTGGTTGCTTTGGCTTGAAGTTGAAAGGCACTACTTACTGCAAATGGTGGCTTGGGAGCTTTGGCTTAAAGTTGAAAGGCACTATTACTGCAAATGGTGGCTTGGTTGCTTTTGCTTGACGTTGAAAGGCATTACTTACTGCAAATGGTGGCATGAAGTTGAAAGCACTACTTACTGCAAATGGTGGCTTGGGAGCTTTGGTTTGAAGTTGAAAGGCACTATTACTGCAAATGGTGGCTTGTGAGCTTTGGCTTGAAGTTGATAGGCACTACTTACTGCAAATGGTGGCTTGGTTGCTTTGGCTTGAAGTTGAAAGGCACTACTTACTGCAAATGGTGGCTTGGTTGCTTTGGCTTGAAGTTGAAAGGCACTACTTACTGCAAATGTTAGCTTGGGTGTGGCTTGGGTGTTGCTAGAAGTTGAAAGACACCACTTGCTGCAAATGGTGGCATGAAGTTGAAAGGCACTACTTACTGCAAATGGTGGCTTGGTTGCTTTGGCTTGAAGTTGAAAGGCACTACTTTCTGCAAATGGTGGCTTGGTTGCTTTGGCTTGAAGTTGAAAGGCACTACTTACTGCAAATGGTGGCTTGTGAGCTTTGAAGTTGAAAGGCACTACTTACTGCAAATGGTGGCATGTGGTTAAAAGGCACCACTTACTGCAAATGGTGGCTTGGGTGCAATGGCTTGAAGTTAAAATGCATAAATGCGTTAAATGTGGATAAGTCTCCAGGTCCTGACAGGATATTCCCTAGGACATTGAGGGAAGTTAGTGTAGAAATAGCCGGGGCTATGACAGAAATATTTTAAATGTCATTAGAAACGGGAATAGTCCCCGAGGATTGGCGTACTGCGCATGTTGTTCCATTGTTTAAAAAGGGTTCTAAGAGTAAACCTAGCAATTATAGACCTGTTAGTTTGACTTCAGTGGTGGGCAAATTAATGGAAAAGATACTTAGAGATAATATATATAAGCATCTGGATAAACAGGGTCTGATTAGGAACAGTCAACATGGATTTGTGCCTGGAAGGTCATGTTTGACTAAACTTCTTGAATTTTTTGAAGAGGTTACTAGGGAAATTGACGAGGGTAAAGCAGTGGATGTTGTATATATGGACTTTTGTAAGGCCTTTGACAAGGTTCCTCATGGAAGGTTGGTTAAGAAGGTTAAACTGTTGGGTATAAATGCAGGAATAGCAAGATGGATTCAGCAGTGGCTGAATGGGAGAAGCCAGAGGGTAATGGTGGATGGCTGTTTGTCGGGTTGGAGGCAGGTGACTAGTGGGGTGCCTCAGGGATCTGTGTTGGGTCTTTTGTTGTTTGTCATGTACATCAATGATCTGGATGAAGGGGTGGTAAATTGGATTAGTAAGTATGCAGATGATACCAAGATAGGGGGTGTTGTGGATAATGAAGAGGATTTCCAAAGTCTACAGAGTGATTTAGGTTGGAAAAATGGGCTGAAAGATGGCAGATGGAGTTTAATGCTGATAAATGTGAGGTGTTACACCTTGGCAGGACAAATCAAAATAGGACGTACATGATAAATGGTAGGGAATTGAAGAATACAGTTGAACAGAGGGATCTGGGAATAACCGTGCATAGTTCCTTGAAGGTGGAATCTCATATAGATAGGGTGGTAAAGAAAGCTTTTGGTATGCTAGCCTTTATAAATCAGAGCATTGAGTATAGAAGCTGGGATGTAATGTTAAAATTGTACAAGGCTTTGGTGAGACCAAATCTGGAGTATGGTGTACAATTTTGGTCGCCCAATTATAGGAAGGATGTCAACAAAATAGAGAGCGTACAGAGGAGATTTACTAGAATGTTGCCTGGGTTTCAACAACTAAGTTACAGAGATAGGTTGAATAAGTTAGGTCTTTATTCTCTGGAGCGCAGAAGGTTAAGGGGGGGACTTGATAGAGGTCTTTAAAATGATGAGAGGGATAGACAGAGTTGATGTGATCAAGCTTTTCCCTTTGAAAATAGGGAAGATTCAAACAAGAGGACATGACTTCAGAATTAAGGGACAGAAGTTTAGGGGTAACATGAGGGGGAACTTCTTTACTCAGAGAGTGGCAGCGGTGTGGAATGAGCTTCCAGTGGAAGTGGTGGCGGCAGGTTCGTTGGTATCATTTAAAAATAAATTGGATAGGCATATGGATGAGAAGGGAATGGAGGGTTATGGTATGAGTGCAGGCAGGTGGGACTAAGGGAAAAAAAGTTGTTCGGCACGGACTTGTAGGGCCGAGATGGCCTGTTTCCGTGCTGTCATTGTTTTATGGTTTGTTATATGGTTATTACTTACTGCAAATGGTGGCATGAAGTTGAAAGGCACTACTTACTGCAAATGGTGGCTTGGGAGCTTTGGTTTGAAGTTGAAAGGCACTACTTACTGCAAATGGTGGCATGAGGTTGACAGGCACTACTTACTGCAAATGGTGGCTTTGGTGCATTGGCTTGAAGTTGAAAGGCACTATTTACTGCTAATGGTGGCTTGGTTGCTTTGACTTGAAGTTGAAAGGCACCTCTTACTGCTAATGGTGGCTTGGGTGTGGCTTGGGTGTGGTTTGAAGTTGAAAGCCACTACTTACTGCAAATGGTGGCGTGGGTGCTTTGGCTTGAAGTTAAAAGGCTTCATTGATTGTATATTGATTTTAGATAAAACGCTACCACTTGCCGCTGTGATTTTTGGCCATCTTACTCAGTCCCCCTCCGCTGAGCAGATGCAGAGAATTCTTCCCATCAATGAAAAATAAAAGTGTTATTATTTTTTTTTTAAATGTTGAGAATCTCTCTCCTGTCAATCACTCCATGAAAGCCACACCTTTTCCGGTGGGGGGTGGGGTTATAAAACCAGGAAATGTGTGTGTGGCTCAGTCTCTGCAAGATGGAGGAGGGAGAGGTCACGACTCGCTGTCTTTAGTGGCTTTGCACCCTACTTCAAATGGTATGAAACTGCACTTGAATTTGGTGGCCTTGCACCCTGCTAGAAGTGGTAAGAAACTGCACTTGAATTTGGTGGCCTTATACCCTGCTTGAAATAGAATTTCAAGGATTAGCCGTGAGTCAACTACCAGCCCACCAGCCGTGAGTGAGTGAGTTGCCAGCACAACAGGCTTGATTGACTGAGACGCCAGCCCAAGAATCCATTTGGCGCACAATTTGCATACTAGCCCTCTGGAAACCAGTCCCCTCAGCCCACAACACCCATACTAGCGCTCCCGAAAGCCCCCCCCCCCCCCCCCAACTGGCCACCAATATTAGAATTGGTGGAGAGGTGGAATATTGCGTTGGATGACCAGCCCTCCTGTGTGATGCTGGGACCCAACGGGTCCCACTTAGTCTAGTATATATATACAATTCTTAAGATTTGAGTTAGCACTTGCTAATAATTATCTGGTTACCAGTTCTAGTTTGTAACCTAATTAACAGTGCATTTTCCACTGGTAGTCAGCTTGTTTAGCAAAGACTCACTAGATTTCAAAAGGAAAACATTCCACAAAATTGCCCAATCACTAAATACCACACATTTGTGCACTAAGTGCTGGTGTAACTCAGCAGGTCAGGCAGCATCTCTGGAGGACATGGGAATATTGCCAGTCTGAAGAAGAGTCTAACCTGAAATATAGCCTATGCATGTTCTCCAGAGATGTTGCCTGATCCGCTGAGTTACTCCAGCAATGTGTATGGTTTTTTTTTTTTGTAAAACAACATCTGCAGTTCCCTGTGTTCAGGCAGTTACACAGTCTGATGATCACGTGATTGTCAGTAAAACACCTTCTCTCTATATGGGAAAGCCTTCTGATGTTCCAAAATTGTGATCTTTATCAAATTACACAATTCAACCTGTGTAACAGTAGATGTTTAAAGCAACCTGAAAAATAATAAATAACTTCTCTTTTCCTCTGAAGAATCTTTTGAGGGTAATATTTCCTGTCATTGCTGTTGAATTTCCGATTAACTAAATGCAATTTTTTCCGATTGGTAAATGCATCCGCTTTTATGTTCAGAATTATACTTGGAATGATTCACATTACCTTAACTGCAGCATTACCTTTTAATTTGCTATGAAAGACATTTCAAGAAGTTATAACTCAAGATCCCAACGTTTGTTCCCCACCTTCCATTTAAGTCCCACTAAAGCCATCTAATCTGCAGTTGTACAGCAAAAACTTCTTACTTCCTGCAACTCCCCACATTCGTTCTTCTTGGAATTGCAACATCTGGTAGGTGAAGCCCTTTCCTTCATCTCCAATGAGATATTTTGTTGGAACCCTGACGTCTTCAAAAAACACCTCTGCTGTATCAGATGATCTCATGCCCAACTTATCGATCTTCCTAGTCACATTAATTCCTGGAAAATATTATGTATATTAGCTAATTTAGTCACAAAGTATTTTGAATTTCATTTCATGTACTGAAGAAATATCTTTTTTATTAAGAACAATGAGTAGTGGTACTTAGTCAACCAATCAATCAATTACATATTACAAGTTGCAGACCTCTCTGCAAATGTAAGCTCATAACCTTCGCTAACACCTCCATGCAATACCGATATCAGTCTTCAAATGTTTGTTCAGTGGACATAAAATGTTCAATGCTACTATCAGATCATTGTGAAGTTCCAAGGCAATTAATGCAAATGCACAGTGGGAGCAAGAAAGCCACCAGCAACTTTACACCACATGTCAGGTGAAGCTGTTGAAAAAAGTAGCTCTCAACATGGTATTTCTTTTGTATTGTATGGTAATTAATTTATTAGCCAAGTATGTAAAAACTTGCTCCCCCATTGCTCAAAACACCACTCACCGCTTTAATCCCATTTGCATTATCCTCTCTTTACCTTTCATCAATTTCCTGCCTTTCCTATCTCTATCTCTACATGTACCCCATAGAATTTATTAAGCTTCGTGTTTTCTTATTTCAACATCTTAATCTCCCCAGGGGGAGGAAGCAAATGGCCATAATTTCTCCTTCATTTGTTTTGGTTCTATTTCCTTCACAGCAGTTTGTTAGCTCAATTCACTTCAATGTAATTAATCAAGTTGAAAAATGAAACAAGAAATGAAACAAGGTCTTTCCAATTAAATTTCCTTATAATCAACAGAGGCACATATACAATAGTGTCAAAGTACAACTCTTTATATGCTTTCCTTTTCCATTTCCTACTTGTTTTTAAAGTCGCTCAGGTCCCATTGACTCTTCTACTCACTTTTATGTTTTCTATAAATCACAAAATAACTAAGTAATGCAAGCTGAAATTTAGGAAACCAGAAAGAATAATTCATAACTAAAACTGTGTGAGTAATAGTGTTGAATTCAGGGATATTAACTATAATTTGGATGCTGAGGCTGAAAAATTCAAACTCAAGTTAGAAGATTTTAATTTTAGGCAAAATTATTGTTTTACTCGTTTTGTAAGCAGAAGCCTGAATTAAGACATTAAATTCCACTCCAGTGGAGAGATTTATTGCATCAGTATACACATACTGCACCATTTAGAAATAATTTTGAATATATAAAACAACTAATAAGAAATAGTATGCATTAAATATTTCTCAAAGCAGTTTGGGTGATCAATGACCATTCTGAGTTTTCTCAAAATAATCTTTTACTAAAATAGCAACTGTATAAACCACATATATTACATCTGAAAAATGAATTATAGTACTTCCTAATGGGCCAACAGTTACTTCAAGTATTTATAAAGAATACAGTAAACCCTTGTCATAACTGACCATGGGGGGAAGGGGGGGTGGGGGGGGAGGAGGAGGCGTCCATTATTGCCAATTGTTCACTATGATCGAGCAAGGGATTACTGAGTAATAGAGTATTATTGTATAAGTAGTAGAAACCAAGAACTCCAGGTGTTGGTTAATGCACAAAAGGACACAAAGTGCTGGAGTTTGTTTGCTCGTGTGTCAGACGATGTAACTCGCTGTTGGCTTTGGTCGTCGTCCAACATGTTGACAGAATTGTCGCCCGACGCATCACAGAGTGCATCGCGTCGTCGCTTCCAGGGATCGCCACGAGGAGGCTTCTGTCATGATCCCCAGTGCTGGAGTAACTCAGCAGGACAGGCAGCATCTCTGGAGAAAATGGAAAGGTGACGTTTCAGGTCAAGACCCTTCTTCAAACTCTAGGTCTGGCAAAGGGCCTGGAATCCAGGTGAGTTGACGGCCCAGCCCTGCTGGCGGCCGGGGGAGAGGCGAGGAACTACAGAGTCATTGATCGAGGCCAACGGCGGCCGTACTGCAGGTAAAGGTCGGTGATGGTGGCAGCAGGCGCGGCCTGGAAGCGGCCATGGAAGGTGTGTGGGCCGGCAGTGGCGGCAGCAGATCCAGCGTGGAAGTATGCGGAGAGGCAGTGCAAGATGGCACAGCCTGGCAGTGAAGGTCGGTAGGTGCAGCCTGGTTGTGGCTGGGAAGGCGATGCAGGCCAGGGATGCCGTTGGCAAACCACCTGGATGCGGCCAGGGAGGCGGTGTGGGCCAGGGCTGACATTGGCAGCCCGGCCTAGCGATGAAGGTCGGTAGGTATAAACAAAAACCGTTATAAAGCGGTCCATAATTACGAGGGTTTCACTAAAATGCAGGACTTGGTGTGTAAACAGGAAGAACAGGTGGGGTAAGAACGACATTAAGAAGGTAATTTTCACACTTAAAAAGTGTGGGTTAAATGGTTCACATAATTTTATTTCATTCTCATACTTAAACTGTAATGCTTTATTATTAATGTTTAATGCTGTGTGTGTCATTCTTAATTGTTATTGTATGCCGTGTTGCTACTTGCGAGTGGAGCACAAAGGCAAATTCCTTGTATGTATACATACTTGGCCAATAAACGTACTCATTATTCATTCATTTATTCATTCTCTAATGTCCATCTATTTGTTAGCAGCGTACAGGACAGAGGAAACTCTGATAAACCTTTCTTACAAATCTTACTTGTATTTGATATTCTGCAATTTCATTGCCCCATTTTGGGACATATGACAATAAAACACTCTTGACTTGACTTCAATTCTCACCTGGTAATTTCATGGGCAGACATATGAGAGATTTGCTTTTGTGAAGAGGCCCATTACCGGTGTTTGCTAGAAGACACATCCAGTCAGCTTGACAACCATTAGTTATCCACATTTTTCCTCCATTTATTATATAGTCATCCCCATCCTTGACAGCTTTTGTCTTGATATCTGCAAGGATGAATAAACATTTAAGATATGAAATGCAATTGAATAAGATTTACAAAATATGTTGATCCAAAACTTGGTATAAATTGAAACTGTTCCTTGAAACAAAAATATCAGCTGGATTTCAATGGACTTGAATTTACATTTTAGGAAATAAACTCAAGTATGCCTTTTGCTCCATCCCTCTCCCTACCTTCAGCCAGTCCGATCATCTGTTGGTGCTTCTCCTGCTGGCTTGCTGGGACTGAAGAGGAGGCACCATTGAACAGAGGAGTGCAACAGTGGTCTGAGAAGGCCAAGGCTCTACCTCAGAACAGTCCGAGTTGGTGGACTGGAACATATTAAAGACCTTTACATCCATCCCGAATGAGTATATCTCAGTTGTCACCAGTTTTATCAAGAAATCCGTTGACAACCGTGTTCCAACAAAGACAACTGTGGTCTATCCTAACCAGAAACCTTGGGTGAACAGAGAGATTAATTCACTACTAAAGTCCTTATCCGAGACTTTTAAGGAGGATGATTCCACACTCTACGAGGCAGAGTACAATCTCCACAAGGCTATCAATGGTGTCAAGAGAGACTTCCAAAACAAGCTAACAGCTCAATTCAATCTATCAGATGCCAGGCAACTGAGGCAGGACCCAAGTACCATCATGAGCTACGATTGAGGGTGGCCTCTGGCAAAACTGGATGAACTCAATGCCTTTACACCCATTTTGAACAGCCAAGCTATCTAGGCCCTTCCTCTCCTGCCCCCATACCCCACTGGCTCTGTCCCATACATATTGGTGGCAAAAGTCAGATCCACCTTCACGAAGGTAAACTCTCAGAAAGCGCTGGTCCGGAGAGAGTCCCTGGATGGATTCTGAATCCGTGTGCCAATCAACTGGCCGCCAGCGATATGTTCAACCTCTCGTTTCAACAGTCTACTGTTCCATCTGGCTCAAGGAAACCTTTATCAAGAAAAGTAAAGTGAGCTGTCTCAATGACTACCGCCCAGTAGCTCTAACATCAATTATAATAAAGTGTTTTGAAATTCTGATAATGGCCCCAGTAAGACAATGGGATCCTTAGGTTTACCAACAAAACCACTTGTGTCGAACAGATGAACTAAAACATCAGACGGACCACAGTAAAGAGATCGAGAATCTGTGTCATGGTTCACGACAACAACCTAGCCCTTAATAACAGCAAGACAAAAAAAATAATTGTTACCTTTAGAAAACTATATGGTGAACATAAACTTGCTCTCATCAATGGAGCTGCTGTAAAGATGGTCAACAGCTTCAAGTTCCTAGGTCTCCATTTCACCTGCAACCAAACTTCATCCCTTCACACAGATGCAGTGATCAAGAAAATGTAGTTTAGTTTAGTTTATTGTCTATCTATTTATTAATATTTCTTCATTTTCTGCCTCAGTTGAAGGGGAAAGGGTGATTTTTAAAAATCTGATAGACCAGAAGAAATGGAATGGACATGTTTTCCGTGAAATGTCTATAATATTCATGTAAAAAACTATTTCAACAACTTCATCTTTCTTTTCATCAAGAATGGGAGCTTCATGCATAATTGAGGCCATGTGAAACATGTAGAGCGTTAATCCAACCATGAAATCTGGACCAGTAGGATGTTTTGAAGAATCTTACGTTATGTTTTTCATTCCATTCGTGGTCATTTGAGAACAGAAAGAGCTGGGAAATTTGATTTTTAATTATCAAATTAGTACAGAAATGTTGAGGATCCAATGGTCACAAACTACAAATAGAAATTCAGAACTGCTGAGGCACAAATGTTAGTAGCACTTTTATGCTTTGCAGTCCACACAGTGTTGACAATCTTGTCTTCAATGTAACCAATGTTAATTGAATATGAACATTGTCATAATTTCATTTTTGACCCTTACTCAATGTTTCACATCAATAATTTTTGGGGTGAAGAAATATTTCAATGAACAAAAATTAGCTGAAATATATAGGGGTGATATTAACATTTGTGCTTCAGGTGGCAAGAACTATAATCTGCCATTTTGCTTCTCAGTGTATTTATTTTCTATTAGTTCCCCATCTAATCAATTACATTTTAACCATATTTTTTGATTTGATTTTTTGAACAATGCTTTCGTTCGCCATAAAAATTTGAGCTTTTTTTTCTGTCCTTATCCCATCTCCCAACCTGGAAAAATGCAATTCTTTGACAACTAAACTCAACAAGCAGTTTGCAGTTAATGGAAAATACAAAATGTGAAAACTAATGTGGTTTCAACTTTAGCCCATCCATTGGAACAATAGGGTCAAAGAGAGCTTGTAATTGCCAAATAATCTAATAATTGATTGTGGAAAAGTCAATAATACCCTGATAAATAAGTTGATTTCTGGCACTCCACCTTCCCCCCCTTCTCTTTATTACTATGAATATTTGGAAAATGGTATGCTTCATAGTATTAAGCAACACCAGCAGTGATAAACTTAAAACTATTTACTGGTTCCACAACGGCTTAAATAAACTTTTAAAATTAGTTGTCCTGTCATGTTGCACATTATTTATTCAATAAATATATTATGTACTTGCAACGTCAGATCCAGCTCCAACTTCACTGACGCCCAAACAGGCTACCATGTCTCCAGCAATGGTAGGTTGAAGAAATTGTCGTTTCAATTCTTCTGAGCCAAATCTGGGAAAGAAATGAGTGTTTTTTTTTGTCCCCCATAATGCACATAATATCCCCCAAAATAAATAAATAAATTATTTTGCAAGAAATTAGAAATGTGACGAGATTGTGTTTTATCTTTGATGACTATTCTTGAAGAATAAACTGTTGCTTAGAAACTGGATTGCACCTTCTCCAGGATTGCACATTTTAATCTCCATAATATTGACCGACACCCCACCTGTTTCAATTAATTTGCTGCTGAGAACCTCATCCATGCATTTTCAGATTTCTATGCCAACGGACCTACTTTATAAAGTTGAGGAAACCCAATGCTCTACTGCTGTGTCCTAACTTGCACAGTTCTGTTCACTCATTAATTTCACAGGTTCCCCAGTTAAACAATGCCTCAGTTCTGAAATTCTCCCAATATTTTTCAAATCAGATTCAGATTCAGATTCAGATTCAATTTTAATTGTCATTGTCAGTGTACAGTACAGAGACAACGAAATGCATTTAGCATCTCCCTGGAAGAGCGACATAGCAAATGATTTAAATAAATAATAATAAGTGATAATAAGTGTCCGGGGGGTGGGGGGGTGATTGGCAGTCACCGAGGTACGTTGTTGAGTAGAGTGACAGCCGCCGGGAAGAAGCTGTTCCTGGACCTGCTGGTTCGGCAACGGAGAGACCTGTAGCGCCTCCCGGATGGTAGGAGGGTAAACAGTCCATGGTTGGGGTGAGAGCAGTCCTTGGCGATGCTGAGCGCCCTCCGCAGATAACGCTTGCTTTGGACAGACTCAATGGAGGGGAGCGAGGAACCGGTGATGCGTTGGGCAATTTTCACCACCCTCTGCAATGCCTTCCGGTCGGAGACAGAGCAGTTGCCATACCATACTGTGATGCAGTTGGTAAGGATGCTCTCGATGGTGCAGCGGTAGAAGTTCACCAGGATCTGAGGAGACAGATGGACCTTCTTCAGTCTCCTCAGGAAGAAGAGACGCTGGTGAGCCTTCTTGATCAGAGTTGAGGTATTGTGGGTCCAAGAGAGGTCATCGGAGATGTTGACTCCCAGGAACCTGAAGCTAGAAACACGTTCCACCTCCGTCCCGTTAATGTGGATGGGGGTGTGCGTGCCGCCCCTGGACTTCCTGAAGTCTACAATGAGCTCCTTGGTCTTCTTGGAGTTAAGGGCCAGGTTGTTGTCAGCGCACCATGCTGCTAAGTGCTGGACCTCCTCCCTGTAGGCCGACTCATCGTTGTTGCTGATGAGGCCAATCACCGTTGTATCATCTGCATACTTGATGATGGTGTTAGTACCATGTACAGGTGTGCAGTCATAGGTGAAGAGGGAGTAGAGGAGGGGGCTCAGCACACAGCCCTGTGGAACGCCGGTGTTCAGGGTGAGGGTTGAAGAGGTGTGCTTGTCTAACCTAACAGACTGGGGTCTGTTGGTTAGAAAGTCCAGTATCCAGTTGCAGAGGGAGGGGTCGATGCCCAGGTTACCGAGTTATTTGAAATCCTTTCAACCCTGTAACCCTCTGATTGTCTAGACTTTTTCAGTTCTTAATCCACCATTAGAAATGTGCTCAGGACTCCCACACCCTCAATACTTCGTCTCTTTTAAAAAAATCTTTAATACAATCTTTAAAGCATACCATTCAGCACACTTTTGTTCATCTGCCCTATTATCATTCTATGCAGCTTTGTGTCAAATGATGATGTTTTTGTTCCTGTGAAGTGCCTTGTGGCACTTTTAACATTACAGGGACTATACTCAATATGTTGGTGTTCAGCCTTCAAATTATTTAATGACATTCCTAATTTCCTTTATCAAATAGCTATCCAAAATGTTGCATGCTGCCCTTAAAGTTGTAATCATACCTGGCTAAAGCTGGTGTTGCCATATCAGTCTGGACGCCAATAGCCATGGGAATTCCGCCACACCGGATGTTTCCCAGCTCTTCTGCCACTGCAATATTGTAGCTGAAATCCAAACCAAGGCCCCCATATTCTGTAACAAGAAACCAAAATATTTCATCCAGCTAGAAAAACTAACAACATTAATTTAAGTAAAGGTGGTAGGTCAACAACAAACATACAAAACACTTAGGGGTATAGATGTCGTATATATTCATTAATTTGTAAGATCATAAAACATAATAATTATAGAATTCACCAAGACAGGTGGATTTTCAGGCAAAACTGTCAAATCACTTACTAGTTACTAAATTTGCAACTCTCATGGTTACTCTTCATTACTGGTTCCATTATGTAACCTTGCATTAGGTGAAATTTACTTCAATCTGCATTTGCAAAAGTCTGTTGTACTAACATGCAGTAAAATGAAGAGGTAGAGCTTCATCTTTGCATTGAACCTGCTGAAGAGCTTTTCTTACATTATACATAAGATGATCTTACAGGGACCACTTTCTACAGAGTAGCCAATAAACTGCTCAGACCACTCAGTTACAAATGATAATCCTCAAGGTGGCATCATTGCTTTCTAATGCATTTTCTGAATACCGTGTGTTGGGAAAATGAAACATATGAAGTAGTACAAGGAATATAGCACATTCATTCTTCCATTCCCAATCATCTTATTGATTCACTGAAACCAAAGTTAAACCTGCATGGTTGACCCATGGAAGGTTCTAAAGGGTTTTGAACTTGAAATATTAACGTTAATATTAACTCATGCCAGCATTTTCTATCTTTATTTCAAATTTCCAGCATTTGCAGTTCTTTTTCTATTTACTGAATCTGAAATCCGGATTACATGTTTCTTTAAAATGTCCCTGCTTACAACTCATTTTCCAGTGTCTGGGATCAGGAACCTTCCATGCAATTAAATTGAAGTGGCAGGCTACAGAATGGTCCAATTTAAAAAAATGCTATGGTATTTAATACCTTTAAAACAAGAGCATAGTTTGCTTTTAAAGTCTGACATTTAAAAGCAGCTCCTCTAATACCCTCAAAAAATAATTCAAACTGCATTATTGATTTCCAAAATGAAAATGAGTTTCAAGTTGTAAATGTTCATACATCATGGGCCACTGAAAGCACTCACTTCAAAAGTACCTGCTGCTTGGCTAGCAAAATCACATTTCTAGTTGTAGAAGTGCAATTTGAGGCATACTGCTTATTGCGAAAAATAACACAAAGTTAATGTTACAATACAACAGTGATTAAAAGCAAAACTTCAAATAATCTTAAATTGTAGATGACTTTGCGAGAACAGAAAAAGCTGAAAAAAATCTCAGATCGGGTAGCAAATATGGAAAGAGAAACTGTAAAAGGGCTTTCTCACGGTGCGACCTGACCCAAGACCTAACAAGAGTTTGACATCTGGGAACCTCCTGCGATAACAGTACGGCATTCGTGGACCACCGAGGACCTCCGTGGCGCTATCGTGTAACTTTGTAAGGTCGGGAGAAAATTCAAACATTTTTGAATTTCTCCAAGAGTGACTTGAGCACTTTTTGGTGAGCGTTGCAACATTGTATGAAGCAGATGCCAGTGCGATACCCGTGCGATATCCGTAATGACTCTTGCGGGTACCGTGGGAACTCCTGCGAACGGTAAACCCGGAAGCTTGACAGAGGGGACATAAGGTGAGTAATAGGTATTAAAGGGGGCTTTGGGTGTGGAGGAAGGGAAGGGTGGGGGGGGGGGGTGCTCGGGGTGATTACAATGCTCTCTGGGGTGCGGGAAGAAGGGTCTCGAAAAGCAACTCGCCGCTTTGCTCTTAAGACAAATTGCTTCGATTTGAATCTCCCCGCAGTACAAGGAAGTAGAGGCAAGGTTGCGCCGTGTGTTGGAAGGAACTGCAGATGCTGCTTTAACCCGAAGATAGACACAAAAAAACTGGAGCTCTTCATCGGGTCAAGCAGCATCTCTGGAGAGAATGAATAGGTGACGTTTCGGCTCGAGAGTTTCTGGTCTGAAGAAGGGTCTCCCAACCCGAAACGTCACCTATTCATTCTCTCCAGAGATGCTGCTTGACCCGATGAAGTGCTCCAGTTTTTTTGTGTCTATCTTCGGGTTAAAGCAGCATCTGCAGTTCCTTCCAACACACGGCGCAACCTTGCCTCTACTTCCTTGTACTGCGGGGTGATTCAAATCGAAGCAATTTGTCTTAAGAGCAAAGCGGCGAGTTGCTTTTCGAGACCCTTCTTCCCGCACCCCAGAGAGCATTGTAATCACCCCGAGCCCCCCCCCCCCCCCCCCACCCTTCCCTTCCTCCACACCCCAAGCCCCCTTTAATACCTATTACTCACCTTATGTCCCCTCTGTCAAGCTTCCGGGTTTACCGTTCGCAGGAGTTCCCACGGTACCCGCAAGAGTCATTACGGATATCGCACGGGTATCGCACTGGCATCTGCTTCATACAATGTTGCAACGCTCACCAAAAAGTGCTCAAGTCACTCTTGGAGAAATTCAAAAATGTTTGAATTTTCTCCCGACCTTACAAAGTTACACGATAGCGCCACGGAGGTCCTCGGTGGTCCACGAATGCCGTACTGTTATCGCAGGAGGTTCCCAGGTGTCAAACTCTTGTTAGGTCTTGGGTCAGGTCGCACCGTGAGAACAAGCCATTAACAATTTGAGCCTGCAGCCCCTGTCAGAACAGGGAAAGAGTAATGCACAAAAGGAGAAAGAGTGGGGAAGGCATGTGTATATAAAGGAAATGTCTGTGACATGACAAGTTGAAATGGCTTAATGATGGCAATTACCAACACATTAAATATCTTGGAAAGTGTAATGAGTTGCTCATGGTAAGATAGTGGAGCCCGAGGAAAAGGGAATCTTGTTGGACCTGGAAAAATTGATAAGGTAAGTTGAATGTGCAGACAGATAGGGTGGAAGGCAAGGAACTAGGGAATTTTTTTTGTTCTGTCCAGGTTGAGAGCAGAGTTGCAGAAAATAGATGAGATGCGATCAACGGTTCTGTCCACTATGGTAGAGAGAAGTATAACTAAACTAAACACAGTTAAAAAAGGAGGAGATAATTTCAGGAGCACCTGTGCAGAATGTTTCACAGAAAATGCGACAGCGGAACTGAAATAATAGAATGGTCCTTATAGGAGGTACGATGGATGGAATTATAATCCGGGTAGCTGTGCGAGTGTGTTAGCTCGTAGCGAATGTTGGTGGCGAGTCTATCCTCTGAGATGGAGAGATCCAGAAAGGGAAAGAAGAGCCAGAGATGAATCAAGTGAAAGAGAGCAAGGTGGAATACAGCTGCAAAAGACCCAACAAGTTTTTAAATCAATAACAGTTTATTTGCAATCATGTAAATAAAGAGAAACACTGAATTTGAAATTGTTAGTTAATAGGTTATACATCCATTTAATATTTTGCATTTGATTTTAATGCCGAAAATATTTTCCTCAAGCAAATCACTACATCATCACAGTGATGCAGACACAATTCAGCACAAAGGAAATTCAGCCAGCATTCAAGTTTATGACATAGATGTTTGAGCATGAAGGCTTTGGGTGTGCAAAGAAGTGCATTTGGTTGGAAAATCTCCAGAATCAAATGCATTACAGAAATTCAGAATCTAGATTTAAGCATGCAGAATTATTTAATCAAGGTAACCAGAGCACATCTGAAAACATTTTAGTTTTATGAGAACCCCCCCAAAAAATGAGAAAAGCTATACAGTTATATCCAAGTATGTATAAGTGGTTGCAGGATCTCATTAACATTTTGTGATTTCTTCTATATTATCTATAGGACTTTAATAAAAGTATGAGCTGGTAAGAGGAAATTATATTTCAGGTTACATATTAACTGACAAATGTCAATTGATGAATCAAAAGGCCTTTTATTATTCCATACTATTTTAAACAAGTAGCAAAACAGGTGCAAGGTTTTATTCATATTACATGTTACATGGACGAGTATATTTTGACCCAAAATATTCATTATTATCATAAACCAATTTGAAACTTTTATTTTCTTTCTTGATTCATGATTTTCAGATTATTTATGAAAAGGAAACCGTCAATCTGGTGAAAACAGAGAAAACTGGTTTCCCTATATTCATGTAGAGGAATTATTAAAAGCTACTTTTCAACTTGCTGACTAAATGTGTTAATACAATCTACACCCCTCAAACATCTTCAAAAACTCTTGTGTTGTTTCAGCAGTTAGATTCCATTATTTTTCATTGACCTGAACAGACCTGCTATAAAATGAAACATCCCACTGCACCAAGATGTTCATAAATTAAAATGTACTTGGGTTTTACATATTGACGATAATGTACACTTCAGATTATACTTTTTTAAGAAGGTGTCATTTTTAAAAGGGGTCTAAATGCAATCATCATATTCCAATTTCTCATGTTCAAGAAGCACACACCACATACAGTGCCCTCCATAATGTTTGGAACAGACCCATCATATAGGCTCTGAACTACAACAGACTATTATTATTATTATTGTTGAACTGTATTGTTTGTTTATTGAGCATGTGTGTATATGGGTATATGGGTTGTGCGTATGTGTATATATACACACTGAGCTTTAATTTTCTCTCTCGTTTGTCATATCATACTATGTTTACATATTCTGTGGTGCTGCAGCAAGTAAGAATTTCATTATTCTATCTGTGACATATGACAATAAAACACTCTTGACTTGACTCTTGACTCTTTATTTATTTGCCTCTGTACACAATTTGAGACCTGCCATAGATAAAAATCACATGTGGTTAAAGTGCACTGTCAGATTTTAATAAAGGCCATTTTTATACATTTTGGTTTCACCATGTAGAAATGACAACAGTGTTTATATATAGTCCCCCCATTTCAGGACACCATAATGTTTGGGACACAGCGATGTAATGTAAATGAAAGTAGTCATATTTAGTATTTCATTGCATATCCTTTGCATGCAATGACTGCTTGAAGTCTGCGATTCATGGACATCACCAGTTGCTGGGTGTCATCTCTGGTGATGCTCTGCCAGGCCTGTGTTGCAGCAATCTTTAGCTTATGCTTGTTTTGGGGGCTAGTCCCCTTCAGTTTTCTCTTCAGCATATAAAAGACATGCTCAATTGGGTTCAGATCGGGTGATTGACTTGGCCACTCAATAATTGACCATTTTTGAACTTTGAAAAACTCCTTTGTTGCTTTAGCAGTATGTTTGGGATCATTGTCTTGTTGTAGAATGAACCGCCAGCCAATGCGTATTGAGGCATGTGTTTGAACTTGAGCAGATAGGATGTGTCTATACACTTCAGAATTGATTATGCTTATACCATCAGCAGTTGTATCATCAATGAAGATAAGTGAGCCGGTACCTTCATCAGCCATACATGCCAAGGCCATAACACCCCCACCACCATGTTTCACAGATGAGGTTGTACGATTTGGATCTTGGGCAGTTCCTTCTCTCCTCCATACTTTGCTCATGCCATCACTCTGATATAAGTTAATCTTCGTCTCATCTGTCCACAAGACCTTTTTCCAGAACACTGGTTGCTCGTTTAAGTACTTCTTGGCAAACTATAACCTGGCCATCCTATTTTTGCAGCTAACCAGTGGTTTGCATCTTGCAGTCTCTGTATTTCTGTTCATGAAGTCTTCTGCAGACAGTGGTCATTGACAAATCCACACCTGACTCCCGAAGAGTGTTTCTGATTTGTTGGACAGGTGTTTGGGGATTTTTCTTTATCATAGAGAGAATTCTTCTGTCATCAGCTGTGGAGGTCTTCCTTGGACTGCCAGTCCCTTTGCGATTAAAAGCTCACCAGTGCTCTCTTTCTTCTTAATGATGTTCCAAACAGTTGATTTTGGTAAGCCTGTTTGGCTGAGTCTCTAACAGTTTTATTCTTGTTTCTCAGTCTCATAATGGTTTATTTGACTTTCGTTGGCATAACTTAGGTCCTCATGTTGATAAACAGCAATAAAAGTTTCCAAAGGTGATGGAAAGACTGGATGAAAGACTAGGTGCTGAGAGCTCTCTTATACCTACATTAAGGTGGCAATTAAACACACCTGAGCAATTACAAACACCTGTGAAGCCATGTGTTCCAAACATTATGGTGTCCTGAAATGGGGGGGACTATGTATAAACACAGCTGTAATTTCTACATGGTGAAACGTATAAAAATAATCAATACAATCTGACAATGTGCACTTTAACGACATGTGATCTTTTTCTATTACAAATCTCAAATTGTGGAGTACAGAGCCAAATAAATAAATGATGGGTCTTCGTCCCAAACATTATGGAGGACACTGTAACTATATAGAACATGAAACGTTTGTTACCTTTTGGTCTGTTAACACCGAGGAATCCAGCATCTCCAAGAATTTTGAAAATACGATGGGCTGGGAATATTCCTGCTTCTTCCCATTTGTCAACAAAGGGATTGATTTTCTTCTCAATTATCTACTTGAAGTAAAATAAGCTTTTACTAACATTTTCGACAAGGATAACTCAGGAAGCTATTGCAGCAAAAATAAATTATTTCAGTTTAGAATATTGCCCAGGTTGATGTATTCGGTTAAAGATTCGGTTAAAGACCAATTCAGTCCATTGGTATTTGAAGTCAAAGAAGCATGGTCAATAAAAAGATGGAGAGAACCATCGAAACGAAAAGTTCAAATTTTTTTTTTAAAGCAACTTTAAAAAAAATCTGTTTTAATAATTGTTCAATTACAACAAACATGCAGTTTGAATCCATCGGGTGACGACAGTAATGGCTGCCTCGCCAACGGTCTGTCTCGTCCATTCCTTCTTTATTGTTTTTTAGTATGTGTTAAATGTATGTATGTGTGTTCTTTAGCTTGTTTTATGCTGGGGGTGGCGGTGGGGGAAACATTTTTTTAATCTCTTATCTCGATGGAGATGCGATTTTTTTTCCGTATTGTATCTCCGTCCACACTGCGGCCTAACATCCAGGAGTTGGCGGACTCTGCTGGAGACCGACTTCGGGAGCTCCAACCACAGGAGCCTGTGGACTTACCATCGTGGAGCTTGCGATCCCTTTGCCAATGATCGTACTTGGAACTCCAAGCTGCAGGAGCTCCAAGCCTGCGGACTTTAACATCATGGAGCTTGTGGTCCCTGGTTAGAGACTGACTTCAGGAGCTCCAAGATGCAGGAGCTTCGATCGCCCTGACGCGGGAGCTTCGATCGCCCCGAGTGCAGTTGGTTCGACTGCCCCGACCGCGGGAGAATAAAGAGGGAAGAAGATTAGACTCTTTATTGCCTCCATTATTGTGAGGAATATGGGGAATCCGCTGTGGTGGATGTTTATGTTAACTTTTATGTAGTTGTGTGTCTTGTTGCTTTTTTTAGCATGGCTGTATGGTAAATCGAATATCACTGCACCTTAATCGGTACACGTGTCAATAAAATACCTTTGAACCTTTGAAAAAGGATTTCTTTTTTTTCTACAGGGGAAGAGCTCCTGGTGCTGTGCATGGGTTTGTTTGTCAATGTCCTTGTGTAAGCTGTTGGATGGTTAATGGCAATAAAGGAGTTTCTGTCCATCCATGTAAGAGGATTCAGAATTTGATAATGTAAAGCTAGGCACTTGCAGTGTCATACTTTATAGACCAATCTCTGAGTAAATTACCAACTGTCATTCAATCCTCATCTGTTGCGAGTCATATATTAGTGTTATTTTGTTTTTAAAATCATATACTGCACATAAAAACTGGATTACATTAAGTACAAACTCTGTGGTTCTTGAATCATTCTGCGATTCAGTGGCCTTAATCCATTGCATCACATATGCCACACACCTTGAGCAAAAGTGATTAGCCTGATCAAGAATTAGCCTAGGATCGGGCTGTAATTACATACAACTTAAGCATCTTATGGAACTGTGGAGGTCATAGCCTCCCCTAAAGCTAGCTGCAGACAATGGAATTTCTCCTTCGAGTAGACACTGCATGACTAAAACACTATGAACTGTACATTTGGAAGCTTGAGCATTCACCTCAAGTTGTTTTTTGATTATGGATAATTATAACCCGACAGCTATTCTCATCTGGAATATGACTACAAGAGCAGAGAAGAACGGTGAGCCCATTACAAATGCATCATTTTCCCCAATCCATCGTTAATGCTTACACTCTCTCAACACCCCACCCGGGTGCACGTGTGTGCAAACACTCGCACTCACACCAAAATTATCCTCGGCTGAAAATGGCATATCCATGTAAATCCATTTCCAAACAACGTGTTGACCAAGCACAGACTAGACAACGGTTTTGCAGAACACTTGTGCTCGAACCACCTCGGCCTGCTAGATCTCCCGGTTGCTAACATTGTTAAACCCCCTTTCCATTTCCATGCAACCATAACCATTAGCCTCTACCATTCTTACGCCACTTTATATAGATATCTATGCAATATCGATTTACTAATTGTGCGAGCTGCGGTTATATAAATCTATTATTTGTGTAGGCTAGTCTTAAAACTATACTGTGCACTTTTGAAAGGCTGTGAACAAAATTGCAAAGTTGTTTGCGACAATTAACCAATGTAAAAGTTTTAGAAGGCCAGGGGCATGGGAGTCATGAGCTCAGTGCTAGCCGTTCAAGCCGTAAAAGATAATCATAACACATTTGGACAAGAACATTTGGCACGAGAATGTAAACTGCTTTGCTACCTAAAGAAGCGGGAGGTAAGAGTAAAGGTAGGACTTGCAGCACAAATGTCTTAAAGATGAGGTTTGGGTAAAAGATAATGACCTCATGTCATGATCTATGTGTAGGTATTGAGGCCAACACGGAGGACCAGTGGGTTGATAAAAAGGTCACTCATCCATTAGCATTACACATGAATGGTAACAACACTTCCTCAGGTGTCAATCCTTGTTTTTGATTCAAATATGTAAAAGTGAATGTACTCTGATACTCTGAAAGAGGTTCCCATGCATGCTCGTACAGATCGAATTAAGACATGCTAGAGTCCCAGTGCAGGGAAACAGGTCCTTCGGCCCAACTCATCCATGCCAATCAAGATGCCGGAGAGCGGGGTGGGCCATCGGAGAGCGAGGAGAGCCTCCAGAGAGCGAGAAGGGCTGTCGCAGAGCGAAGAGGGCCTCCGGAGAGCCGAGGGAGAACTGCCAAGATCGATGGAAGACCCAGTGGGGAGGGGTTGGGAAGTCTAGAACGAAGGGGAGACTGGGGGTGCTTCAGCCGCATGCGGCGGCAGGCTGTAGATAGGAATCTTTGATGAACTTTTGTAATCTTGTGGGCATCAAACCGTAGCAACACTTGTGTGCTGCCTATGTGAGGTCTGCTATATGATTTTACCGGGTTGTATGCAAAACAAAGCAATTCACTGTACCTAGGTACATGTGACAATAAAGTATCATCATTGAGATACCCATTTAAGCCCATCCTATTTGCCAGCATCTGACTCATATATGTCTAAATCTTTCCTGTCCATGTACCTGTCCAAATGTCTTGTATATGTCATTGCACCTCAACCACTTCCTCTGGCAACTTGTTCCACATATGTACCCCTTAAGTTCCTATTAAATTTTAAATCTTTCACCTAAAACCTATGTCCTCTAGTTCTCGATTCCCCAACATTGGTAAAAATAAATGTGAATCCATCTTAACTATGCCCCACATGATTTTATAAACTGCTACATGATTACCCCTCAGTCTCCTAATTTCCCAGGAATAAAGTCACAGTTTGCCCAACCACTTCCTATAATTCAGTCCCTCAAGTCACTTTCCAGCTTAAAGGCATCTTACCTATGGCAGGGTAATAAAAAATTAACACAAAACTCCTTGTGCAGCCTCATCAATGTCTTGTACAACTGTAACGTTACATCTCAATTTTGATGATCAATGCCCTGGCTGATGAAGACCAGGATGTCAAAGGCCTTCTTTACCACTTGTCTACACTGTCACACCACTTTCAGAGAACAATGTACTTGGACTCCTCACTCCACCTGTGGCACAATATTTCCCAGAGGCTTACCATTCACAGTGAAGGTTCTCCCTTGGTTTGACTTCTGAAAATGCAACATCACACTTAACTGAATTAAACTCCATTTGCTATTCTTCAGTCCATTTTCCCACCTGATCAAAATCCCACTCTGATTCTGGATTACCCCTTCTTTACCATCTACATTATTTTAGTGTCATCTGCAAACTTATGAACCATGCCTTGCACATTCCCATCCAAATGGCTGATATAGATGACAAACAACAATGGGCCCCAGGACTGACCTCTGTGGCACACCACTTGTCACGGACCTCCACTCTGAAATACACCTTTCACCACCACCACCCGATACTTACTAGCATCAAATAGCTCTCCCTGGATTGCAAAAGTCCATATAGACACTGCTTAATTCTTCAACCTTCTTAATTCTTCAAAAAATTTAAATCAAATTTGTGAAACATTATCTCAATAGACAATAGGTGCAGGAGTAGGCCATTCGGCCCTTCGAGCCAGCACCGCCATTCAATGTGATCATGGCTGATCATCCCCAATCAGTACCCAATTCCTGCCTTCTCCCCATATCCCCAGACTCCGCTATTTTTAAGAGCCCTATCTAGCTCTCTCTTGAAAGCATCCAGAGAACCTGCCTCCACCGCCCTCTGAGGCAGAGAATTCCACAGACTCTCAAACAGAAATCAGTGTTAACTATCCCTAATCACCCATGTCTTTCCAAATGCATATATAACCCTCAGAATCCTCTCCAGCAACTGATCTATCACAAATGTTTGATCTACTGGTCTACCGATGCCAGATTTGTCTAAATCAAGGCATATTAGCCACCCTCCGGCACATCACCCTTGCCTAACGATGATACATTCATCTTAGCCGAGGTTTCTGTAATTTCTTCTCCAGCATCCCAGATGTTCTTGGATATACCCGATCGGGACCAAGAGATTTATTTACCGTCGTATGGTGTATCTCCGGCCTCCAAGTGAATGGTCCAAAACAAAGAGTAAGAATAATGTCGTCATTGTGGCATGACAATGTTTATCTGACGTATCTTGTTATCATGAAATAACGTACTTCACTGATACCTCGATGTCGAGACTGATCCATTAAACAAAGCAATCATTTAAAATCTTCTCTGTTAAGCATGACCTAAATAGCATACTAAGCTTATTAATTTAATCTTAAATACAAGTATGCTTTTTAAAACTGACAGCTATCCATTTTCAGAATCACAATGGGACATTAAGTTTGACTTCAGTACTAAAATCAAATATTAGAATTAATTAACTTTGAAACTATATTTCTAACATTAGCACAACAGAAGAGCAGCTCAAAACTTTTAGAACAGCCATAACGCAATATTGCACTACTAACCCGTAGCCCCCACGGGAGGCGTGGTCCCCCAAATCAACCCGTTGACGAACGTAAGATTCCAGCACTCCCCTGCCTCACCCAGCACTGGAATTTAAATTAAATTCCAATTGCAGTTCCCCAATTGCAATACAAATTTACCCTTCCCCTCTTGTCCTGCCAGAAGCGGAGTAAATGTTGTATGATGGCAACATTGTTGCAAATGTCAGGTGGAAGACGGTGATATCCCATTCATGTGAAAAGTTGGTGGAAGCACAGAATGTTCCTGTATTGCAACCTTGTATCGAAGTTTGTTGGAAGCTGCAGGAAGGATTTTAACAGAAAAAATCTTGTGAAAGTTGGCTTCTTTAAACCTTGAAAAATCAATAACGTGAAATATAAAATCAAATATGAAGAAACTTTGTACAAACGACCACGGGAAAAAGCCGAGTAAGATTCTGCAAAACATGTTTGCGCTATTGTGTACAGTTTTGGCGTAGCTCCTGCGATCAGACAGACAGAAGACAAACAAGACGAGACTAGACCAAGTGTGACCCGTTGGGCCCTGTCCCCCAAAGCAATAATCCACCACTCACCCGTTCCCACAACGCAACCCGTTCCCTCAACGTAACCCGTTCCCCCAACGTAACCCGTTCCTGCAAAGCTATAATCCACCACTCACCAATAGCCCCCATAGGAGGCCTGGTCCCCCAACGCAACCCGTTCCGCAACATAAGATTCCACCACTCACCCGTTGGGTCCCTGTCACACGGGAGGCCTGGTCCCCCAACGCAACCCGTTACCCAACGTAAGATTCCACCATTTACCCGTTCCCCAACGCAACCCTTTCCCCCAATACAATATCCCACCACTCACCCATAGCCCCGAACTGTGCAGGTCATTTTAAACTTTAAAAAGAAATGCAATTGCATTAAGAGTTAATTTGATGTAGGTGCCACCGACAATGCCATATTTTGTTACCCAAATCGAATCATTAAACTTTGCTGTGCTGGGTTAGGCTGGCAGATTATTTTCCTGAAGGACATTTGCTGTGAAGGACTCAGTGTTCTGGGATAGAAACTTCGTAGTCGATAGGGCATTGTGATGTCATAACTGCCCAACTGTCAGTGCAGATTTGAAGAAATACAACTTTTACATGTCACTTTAAAACTTTTAAATCTCCCCCACTACAAGCGCTAGAATCAGATAAGTAAAGGGCCTGTCCCAATTAGGTGATTTTTTTGTTCAACAGTGGTGACAATGTTTGCTGTCGTAGGTGTTTAACTGGAGTTATTTAACTGGAGAGAAGGAATGGGTGACGTTTTGGGTCGAGACCCTTCTTCAAATGATATTTAATCTTTCTTTTTAAGACAGTGAATTACTTTTCCTTTAGGATATTATTGTTAATGCAAATGCATATTTGTTCCAAAAAGATTAACCCTTGCTTGACTACAATTGTACTTTTAAAAATCTAGTTTCTGCTATCCATATTGGCCAACTTGCTGTTCATACCTTCTTTTTATTTGTTTAGATTTAAAACTACAATTTTAGATATACCAAAACCACTCACAAATCCAGTACAAAATATGACTAAATGTAATCTTAAAATATCATATGATCATAACTTTCCATGGGGAACCTTTGAGTACAAGGTTGTTAATTAATCAGTTATCACATCTAAAATAGCATGTTACCCTTTGATTTTGTGATCTATCCTGAACATAGACAGACCATCAATAAAACATACCATTAGCTTGAGGTTCTTGGCATCATACACAATAATCATTAGTTTGCCAGCCAAATGTGGTTAAACATCACAGTTAACGAAACAGTAAACGAGCGGAAGAGGTATAGACCGGGTCTCTAGCCCAGAGTAGGTGAATCGAAAACCATAGGTTTAAGGTGATGGGGAAAAGATTTAATAGGAATCTTAGAGATAATTTGTTCACACAAAGGGTTGTGGATGTATGGAACAAGCTGCCAGAGGAGGTAGTTGAGGCAGGGACTATCCCAACAATTAAGAAGCAGTTAGACAGGTACATGGATAGGACAGGTTTTGGGGGATATGGACCAAATTCTGGCAGGTGGGACTAGTATAGCTGGAGCATGTTGATCGGTGTGGGCAAGTTGGGCCGAAGGGCCGGTTCCCACACTGTATCACTCACTGTATGACTCTCGGTAACATGGAATATTCTGACAGAATAGGTTTAACATTCCTATGTTAAATGAAGAGTGCTGAGCAGCCTGGCTCACCACCAGGACAGAAAGTCCGGAGGAGAAAGTATTGCAGATGTCATTGGAAAGACACTTATTTTGTTAAAGTTGACTTGAATTAGAATGATCATTCCTCTCCCCCCTAATCCAGAGTGCTCTCAAAACCATGTCTCGGTCAAATGTACCCATCTCCCTTAAGATCTAGTACTGCTCAAATGCTCTGTGAAAGCTTGATCTGTATCCTGATACTTAAACATCCTGCCACCATCCCAATAAAACCAAAGTAAGTAAGTAAGTAAGTAAGTAAACTTTATTTATATAGCACATTTTAAGTCAACTTGCATTGACCCCAAAGTGCTTCACATAATTTAAATAATGTTCCATTGCAAACCATAGAAAAAGGTTTAAAAAAAAAAGAATAAAAATGGACACAACATATTATAGAGTTCAACACAAACATCCCCCCACAGCAGAATCAAAACATTTCCACTGTGGGGGAAAGGCACCAGAAAGTTAAGTCCTCTTCCTCTGTGAAAAGGCAGGTGCATACAAAATAGATTTAGATTGTGTTCTACAATTCTTAATTTTTAATCTCTTGCCACTTCCATGCTCACAGTGCAAGGATAGGATAGAATTACAATTCTGACCTATCAATCATAAAAAGTAATCAAAATAGAAAATTCAGAAAATTCAGCAGTCAGGCATATCAACTCAACAACCTGACATATCGACTCAACAACCTTGGCATCTCCCTATCAGAGATATGTTGTTCTATCCAATCTTAACTTCACACTCTCTTCAACTTAAAATTAAAATGTATTTCATCTTCCCAGTTCTGATAAGGATCTTCAATTTGAAATGTTAATTGTTTCTTCTTTTCAAAGAGATCACCTGGCCTGCTCGCTGTTTCGAAAATTTCCTTTGCTTAATTTCAGATTTCCCAGTTTCACAGAAATCAGTTTCACTTTGATTTTCAAATACAAAAGGAAAAGCAATGCATTAGGTAATAAAATAGATCTATTCTTCAGGCTGATTTATCCACCCTTTTTTCCAAATACAATCCAGGCCAAATCTTCCCCTCTGTCTGCTTGGTGTTTGACACTGATGTATTAGATTGCAGATTTAAATACTTGTCTTACTCAGAGCATCAATTAATTGTTTTTTTATTAGACAAGCATTTTGTTTTGTTAACAAGACGTCTTTTTACATATCAGCATTCAGTTCACCCAATTGCATTCAACTATTTATGATCAGACAGATCAAATTGGACAGAGCACAATGGCACAGCGGTAGAGTTGCTGCTTTACAGTGCCAGAAACCCGTGATTGTATGAAGTCTGTATGTTCTCCCTGCGACCGTGTGGGTTTTCTCTGGGTGCTCTGGTTTCCTTCCACGTTCCAAAGATGTGCAGGTTTGCAGGTTAATTGGCTTATGTAAATTGTCCCTAATATGTAGGTTAGAACTAGTGTACAGGTGATGTGTGGACTCAGTGGGCTGAAGGGCGTTTCCACTCTGTATCTCAAAACTAAACTAAACTCAGATAATAAATGGGTTTGGTAAAAGTCTTGCCACATGCAATTATTAGTGGTGGTGGTCAATGAAATAGCCACCATCAATCAAATATGAAGATGCCAAAGGAACAACTGATTTTGGAGCCAATCATTTGTCAAAGACAAGTCCAAAACATAAGCAACAATCTTCAGAAGTGACAAGTGATGATCATTTTTTTTAAATTCAAGAACAAATATATTTGGAATTGCCCTTGAGAAAGTGATGGTGAGCTGCTGCCAAGATTCATTGCAGTTCTGGTGATGGTACTCCCATGGTGCTGTTAGGTAGGAAGTTCCAGGTATTAGACCAAGCAATGAATGATCTGTGATGTATTTCTAAATCAAGGTAGTAAACAACTTGGAGGCAAACTGACAGTGATGATGTTCCCATGCTCCTACTGCCCCAGCCAATCTTGATGGTACAGGTCATGGGGTTGAGAGTGTTGTTGGAATAGCATAAGCAAATAAATGGATTGTATTTTGGCAATTGTTCATGCAGTAGTCACCATGTGGTAGAGGGAGTATTTGATTAAAGTTATCCAACAATGAACAAAGTGCCCAGTACTATTTAAGCCACATCACAAAGCTAGTCCTGAATTAGGTCAATTATCCATGAAAGAAACCCCGTAAAACAAGACTGAACTTAGTTCAAGTTCTGGGATGCAAACTTTTGTATCCCCGAATGAGACATACTTTTAGCGTGTACTAGAACAAGTGTAGACCCGCTGGGTTTTCTCCCCCATCGCAATATTCCACCATTCATCCGTTCCCCAAATGCAACCTGCTCCCCCAACACAATATTCCACCACTCACACATAGAGGGAGGGGGGTATAGAGGGAGGGTGGGGGATAGAGAGGGAGGGGGGGATAGAGAGGGAGGGGGGGGGGTAGAGAGGGAGGGGGAGTAGAAAGGGAGGGGGAGTAGAGAGGGAGGGGGAGTAGAGAGGGAGGGGTAGAGGGGGAAGGGGAGTAGAGGGGGAGGGGGTTAGAGAGGGAAGGGGTTAGAGAGGGAAGGGGTTAGAGAGGGAAGGGGTTAGAGAGGGAAGGGGTTAGAGAGGGAAGGGGTTAGAGAGGGGGGTAGAGTGAGGGGGGTAGAGAGGGGGGGGGTTAGAGAGGGAGGGGGATAGGGAGGGAAGGGGATAGGGAGGGAGGGGGATAGAGGGAGGTGGTAGAGAGGGAGGGGGTAGAGAGGGAGGGGGGTAGAGAGGGAGGGGGGTAGAGAGGGAGGGGGGTAGAGAGGGAGTGGGGTAGAGAGGGAAGGAGGTAGAGAGGGAGGGGGTAGAGAGGGAGGGGGGTAGAGGGAGGGGGTAGAGAGGGAGGGGGTAGAGAGGGGGAATAGAGAGGGAGGGGGAATAGAGGGAGGGGGAATAGAGAGGGAGGGGGAATAGAGAGGGGGGGGTAGAGAGGGAGGGGGGGGGATAGAGAGGGAGGGGCGATAGAGAGGGAGGGGGGGTAGAGAGGGAGGGGGGATAGAGAGGGAGGGGGTAGAGAGGGAGGGGGAATAGAGAGGGAGGGGGAATAGAGAGGGGGGGGTAGAGAGGGAGGGGGGGGGATAGAGAGGGAGGGGCGATAGAGAGGGAGGGGGATACAGAGGGAGGGGGGATAGAGAGGGAGGGGGGATAGAGAGGGAGGGGGTAGAGAGGGGGGTAGAGAGAGGGGGGTAGAGAGGGAGGGGGTAGAGAGGGAGGGGGTAGAGAGGGAAGGGGATAGAGAGGGAGGGGGTAGAGAGGGAGGGGGTAGAGAGGGAGGGGATAGAGAGGGAGGGGATAGAGAGCGAGGGGGTAGAGGGGGGGGGGGGATAGAGAGGGACAAAAACAGCTGTCCACACACAACTTCCCTCCAAGTCACATGCTGGCTTAGAATATGTTGCAATTTTTCATCGACTGGATGTAAATACTAGAACCCCTACATGCCAGATCTGTGGGAGGACTTTCAATTCAAGAAAAGCAAAGGTTTGACACAATGCTCATGCGAAGCTGAAGTCATTACTAAATGCTGGAACCACCACAATTCCTTCTTCCAACTAATCTGTCCAGTTTTGTTGCAATTTTGAAGTTTTCTATACAGATCTCCTTTAGGAACACATTATCTCCAGACTCAAAAAATAAAAATGCTAGTGACCAATCCACAACTGACACATACAAGTCCCTGACACAGATAGGAATAAACCATTATGTTGTTATAATCAACATCTATGTTTTAATCAATTGAGAGCCAATATTGATGAAATATGGTTATGTTTTAAATGTTTGTGTACTTTTATGGAAGTGTTACCATCGGCAGTAACTCCACAATTTAAATGTTGCGTCAATTCCTTTCCAATTCAATGTTCAAATTAAAAAGCAAACAGTAAAAAAAAATTTCTGTTGATATCCTTGTCAATAGTTGCAGATAATTATACTCATCTCACGTCATTTGAAAACTTAATTGTTATAACAATGAAGAATGAATGATCATGGACCTTCAAAATGGATTTGTAAGTGGGAGATCATGCATGACTAACTTGTTTAAATTGTGTTTATTACCAAACATACGGTGAACATAAATGTAGAGGATATATTTATATTTTTAGAAAGTGATTCATTAAGTTCGACACACAAAGCTACTATGACGATATTGATGAATAGATAGCTGAAAGATTCAAAACAAGAATAATAAGGAGGTGCTTTAAATAATCGCAAGCTGGTGGCATGCTAAAGGAGAGCTATCAAATCTCATTTTTTGTATAAATTTATTTCTTCATGTGTTATTGACAGCAATGAAAATCAATAACAATAATAAGCATCGAAGTTGGTAAACTGAGTTCTTATTTTGCTTTTAATTTGAACATTGAATTGGAAGATGGTAAATGAGCAAAACTAAAATAAGACTGTTCATACTACAATGCAGTCATAATGTATGGGATGGCGGGGGCATAAAGAGATGCATTTACATTATGACAAAGAGTACAACATCATTTTCCATTGCAGGTGTGCACACAGGAACATGGAAAATGTGACAGAAGTTTACATTGATATCAAACCTAAATCGAATACAGCTTTAGAATAGCACAATAAAATACAAACTTGGCCCTTTTCTGTAATTTTAAAAGTTTCAAGTAATTTTACATTTTTGGAAAAATTGCATTCTGATAAATCTATTTTCTTAATAATCTAGGCAATTCCTCATGTTAGTTGCTTGGGTTACTGAACTTTACCCTTACAGAATTCACAAATCATTATCCAAAAAATTGATACATTATAAAATTGCTCTCACAGAATTTATGTGGGGAAAATAAAATAAATAAATCAACACAATTATTTTTTCAACTCATGTTTCTTGATGCATACACAGATGATGTTTTCCAAAATTACAATGTGACTCGTTTTCGAGGAACACAACCCTCATTTTATGGGATAGACACAAAATGCAGGATTAATTCTGGAGAAAAGGAATAGGTGACGTTTCGGGTCGAGACACTTCATCAGACTGAGTCAGGGAGATATCTTCAGTCTAAACCAGCATCTACAGTCCTCTCCTCATTATATGAGGCTGCCTCTATAATCAGCATTGTTGACAGATTAAAGCAGCATGTGATTCATAACTTGTAACACCAGATATATTAAGCACCAATGTAACAGCTCAGCTCCATTCAGGGACCCCAGCAATCTTTCCAGGTGAGATAGAGGTTCATGTGCATCCAGCACCCACCACAATCAGTCTGTAGGAAGAACCCAACCCAAAATGCCACTTATCCATGTCCTCCAGAGATGCTCCCTGACCCTCTGAGTTGCTCCCAACATAACTTCCCAACTTTTATGTTCTATGCCTCAGCCTAGGATGGTATGCATGCCATATGCATTTTTTTTACCTGTGTTGGTACTTTCAGGGAACTATGAACACCAAGGTCCCTCTGTTCATCAACATTCCTTAAGCACTCTTAACATTTGTACAGGTACATAAATAAGAAAAGTTTAGAGGGATATGAGCCAACGGCAGGCAGGCAGATCGGAGCACCATAGATGGCGCATCTTAGTTGGCATGGACTAGTTGGGCCAAAGGGTATGTTTCCGTTGTATGACTCTGACCTCAAAATGCATCACTTTACACTTGATGATTAACTTTGATCTGCCAATGCTTCCATCTGATCAAGATTTATGATTTACAGAAGATAAGCCATTCAGTTCTAGACCACAAGGTGATGCTACTATAACATGCCTAGATTCAAATTCAAGTGAATTGAGGGTTAGGAGAGTCAATTCCCAGTAAATTACGACCCATTCTGCCCAGATATGATTAAGATTACGAACGCTATAAAAGGTACAAGGCAAACCAGTGAAAATAAATGCACATAAAGCGCCATAGCTACCACTAGAATATCCTCAAATTCATTTATAGCCATGTTTCTCCCTCAGCATAGATTAAAGGATAAAATGTCTTCAAAACACCAGATACAACTGAACTACTCTTCAACACACTACCATGTGATCTTCTCATCTACAAATGAGTAATCTAAAACCAAACTTACTCGCTTTTGCATGAGCATAGATTCTCCCTCAGATCAAAGAAGTAGAATGAAACTAAAGATTTACGATTCAAGGAGAGCAGTACCAAATGTGAATCAGCACCTTTACGCACAATCACAACTTCAAACGAAAATGAAAACTGACAGTAATGGTACTGGCCAACAACTTTTTATTATACAGGAAAATAAAGGAAATTCCTGTATATTTATATGAATTCTAACTGTTAGTTTATACAGAATAACATTTGATCATCCACAATTATGTTTAGAAACGAAATATATAAAAAGGAATAGTTTGATATTATGCCTTTCATTTTTTTTAAATCCTGGATGCATAAACCTTATTTATTATGCACCAATCTTTTAAGCAGGCCTGTGCACTGTAATGGATCAAACAGTTTAATTCAGAAAATATAGCTTCATTACTACCTTCTATATCAAATTCACTCAATTGTTCTAATTTTAATTTTGTATGCATTTGTAAGTGTATTCTAAAATGGCTGGTATTTTCATCTATCTTATCTCATCTTGTTCTTATATATTACTAAAACTCTGTTCTTGACCGCTTTTGGCGATCTGTGCTGCGATTTCCGAGAGAACGCCGCCACATACAACCATCATTTTTGGCCACCTCGCTCAGAGCCCCCCTCCGCCGCATGTGTGCCGAGGATTTTTCCAGTTGATGAAAAATGACAGAGATATTAATGATTTTACAAAATTCCCCATTCTCTCTGCTGCCCCCGCTGGTGGCAGGGGGGAGGGACTATAAAACCAGGAAGTGGTGTGCCTCACTCACTCTTCAAGATGGAGGAAGGCAGAGGGTCACGTTTCTCTGAGCTGTGAATAACACTGAACACATGTCTACTCAAATGTAAGAGCCCTTAGTGGTTCTAAAATGCTTGCAGAATGTGTCTATTGGTTCTAAAGCTGGCAAAAAAAGTGTCAATTGGTTCTAAAGCTTGCAAAAAAATTGTCTATTGGTTCTAAAGCTTGCAAAAAATGTGTCTATTGGTTCTAAAGCTTGCAAAAAAAGTCTATTGGTTCTAAAGCTTGCAAAAAGTGTCTTGGTTCTAAAGCTTGCAAAAAATGTCTATTGGTTCTAAAGCTTGCAAAAAAATGTCTTTTGGTTCTAAAGCTTGCAAAAAAAATGTCTATTGGTTCTAAAGCTGGCAAAAAATGTCTTGGTTCTAAAGCTGGTAAAAAAAATGTCAATTGGTTCTAAAGCCTGCAAAAAAATTGTCTATTGGTTCTAAAGCTTGCAAAAAATGTGTCTATTGGTTCTAAAGCTTGCAAAAAAATGTCTATTGGTTCTAAAGCTTGCAAAAAATGTCTTAGTTCTAAAGCTTGCAAAAAAATGTCTATTGGTTCTAAAGCTGGCAAAAAAATGTCTATTGGTTCTAAAGCTGGCAAAAAAAATGTCTATTGGTTCTAAAGCTGGCAAAAAATGTCTATTGGTTCTAAAGCTGGTAAAAAAAATGTCTATTGGTTCTAAAGCTGGTAAAAAAAATGTCTATTGGTTCTAAAGCTGGCAAAAAAAATGTCTATTGGTTCTAAAGCTGGCAAAAAAAATGTCTATTGGTTCTAAAGCTGGCAAAAAAAAGTCCATTGGTTCTAAAGCTGGCAAAAAAAAGTCCATTGGTTCTAAAGCTGGCAAAAAAAATGTCCATTGGTTCTAAAGCTGGCAAAAAAAAATGTCCATTGGTTCTAAAGCTGGCAAAAAAAAATGTCCATTGGTTCTAAAGCTGGCAAAAAAAAATGTCCATTGGTTCTAAAGCTGGCAAAAAAAAATGTCCATTGGTTCTAAAGCTGGCAAAAAAAAATGTCCATTGGTTCTAAAGCTGGCAAAAAAAATGTCCATTGGTTCTAAAGCTGGCAAAAAAAATGTCCATTGGTTCTAAAGCTGGCAAAAAAAATGTCCATTGGTTCTAAAGCTGGCAAATAAAATGTCCATTGGTTCTAAAGCTGGCAAAAAAAGTCTATTGGTTCTAAAGCTTGCAAAAAGTATCTATTGGTTCTAAAGCTTGCAAAAAAATGTCTATTGGTTCTAAAGCTTGCAAAAAGTGTCTCTTGGTTCTAAAGCTGGCAAAAAAAAGTCTATTGGTTCTTAAGCTTTAAAAAAAATGACTATTGGTTCTAAAGCTTGCAACAAAAAAAAAAGACTATTGGTTCTAAAATGGTTCATACTAGCCCCCCCCCCCCCCCCCTGGTTGGCTTGGATTGGGTGTGTCTTGAAATTGAAAGGCACTACTTACTGCAAATGGTGGTATGAAGTTGAAAGGCACTGCAAATGGTGGCTTGGGAGCTTTGGCTTGAAGTTGAAAGGCACTATTACTGCAAATGGTGGCTTGGTTGCTTTGGCTTGAAGTTGAAAGGCACTAACTGCAAATGGTGACTTGATTGCTTTGGCTTGAAGTTGAAAGGCGCTACTTACTGCAAATGGTGGCTTGGGTGTGTCTTGCAGTTGAAAGACACCACTTACTGCAAATGGTGGCATGAAGTTGAAAGGCACGACTTACTGCAAATGGTGGATTGGTTGCTTTGGCTTGAAGTTGAAAGGCGCTACTTACTGCAAATGGTGGCTTGGGTGTGTCTTGCAGTTGAAAGACACCACTTACTGCAAATGGTGGCATGAAGTTGAAAGGCACGACTTACTGCAAATGGTGGATTGGTTGCTTTGGCTTGAAGTTGAAAGGCATTACTTACTGCAAATGGTGGCTTGGGAGCTTTGACGAAGTTGAAAGGCACTACTTCCTGCAAATTATGGCTTGGGTGTGTCTTGAAGTTGAAAGGCACTACTTACTGCAAATGGTGGCTTGAAGTTGAAAGGCACTACTTACTGCAAATGGTGGCATGGAGTTGAAAGCACTACTTACTGCAAATGGTGGCTTGGGAGCTTTGGTTTTGAAGTTGAAAGGCACTATTACTGCAAATGGTGGCTTGGTTGCTTTGGCTTGAAGTTGAAAGGCACTACTTACTGCATATGATGGCTTGGGTGTGGCTTGAAGTTGAAAGACACCACACTGCAAATTATGGCTTGGGTGTGGCTTGAAGTTGAAAGACACCACTTACTGCAAATGATGGCTTGGGTGTGGCTTGAAGTTGAAATACATCACTTACTGCAAATGATGCCTTGGGTGTGGCTTGAAGTTGAAAGACACCACTTACTGCAAATGGTGGCATGAAGTTGAAAGGCACTACTTACTGCAAATGGTGGCATGAGGTTGACAGGCACTACTTACTGCAAATGGTGGCTTGGTTGCTTTGGCTTGAAGTTGAACGGCACTACTTACTGCAAATGGTGGCATGAGGTTGACAGGCACTACTTACTGCAAATGGTGGCTTGGGTGCATTGGCTTGAAGTTGAAAGGCACTATTTACTGCTAATGGTGGCTTGGTTGCTTTGACGAAGTTGAAAGGCACCTCTTACTGCTAATGGTGGCTTGGGTGTGGTTTGAAGTTGAAAGCCACTACTTACTGCAAATGGTGGCGTGGGTGATTTGGCTTGAAGTTAAAAGGCTTCATTGATTGTATATTGATTTTAGATAAAACGCTACCACTTGCCGCTGTGATTTTTGCCCATCTTACTCAGTCCCCCTCCGCTGAGCAGATGCAGAGAATTCTTCCCATCAATGAAAAATAAAAGTGTTATTAGTTTTTTTTTAAATGTTGAGAATCTCTCTCCTGTCAATCACTCCATGAAAGCCACACCTTTTCCGGTGGGGGGTGGGGGGGAGGGGTTATAAAACCCGGAAATGTGGGTGTGGCTCAGTCTCTGCAAGATGGAGGAGGGAGAGGTCACGACTCGTTGTCTTTAGTGGCTTTGCACCCTACTTCAAATGGTATGAAACTGCACTTGAATTTGGTGGCCTTATACCCTGCTTGAAATAGAATTTCAAGGATTAGCCGTGAGTCAACTACCAACCCACCAGCCGTGAGTGAGTGAGTTGCCAGCCCAACAGGTTTGATTGACTGAGACGCCAGCCCAAGAATCCATTTGGCGCACAATTTGCATACTAGCCCTCTGGAAACCAGTCCCTTCAGCCCACAACACCCATACTAGCGCTCCAGAAAGCCCCCCCCCCAACTGGCCACCAATATTAGAATTGGTGGAGAGGTGGAATATTGCGTTGGATGACCAGTCCTCCTGTGTGATGCTAGGACCCAACGGGTCCCACTTAGTCTAGTATATATATATATTCAATAGTATATGGTTACACTGATCTGTTCTGTATTTATTTATGCCTACTATATTCTGTTATGCTGAAGCAAAGCAATAATTTCATTGTCCTATCTGGGACACATGACAATAAACTCTCTTGAATCACTTGAATACAGTATGATTTTCTGAAATAGCATGCAAAACAAAGTTTTCCGCTGTATCTTGCTACATGTGACAATAGTAAGCCAATCACAATAGTAGTTGACTTATAGGAAGATCTAATATGGATGTGTTAAAATCACAAAGTGCAAGGGTACAAGTAAAGTGGTGCTGACATAAGTCAGGCAGATAAGATTATGGAGAATCCAGAGAGATTTAAGGAAAGTAAGTAATTAGAGAGAGAATAGGTCTCCTCAGAAACCAAAGCAGTCATTTATGTGTGGCGCCAGAGTGGAAAGGCAAGATCCTCAATGAGTATTTCTCTTCGTTCTTTACCATGGAGAAATACATTAATTCTGGAGGAAGGCTAACATTGTGCTTCTATTTAAGAAGGGTTGCAAGGAAAAGCTTGTTGACCATTGAGCCTAATATCTGTGGTAGGTAGGTTACTGAAGGGGATTCAGAGGGCAAACCTTCGGTGGATAGTTTCTGATTGGGGATAGTTTTGTACGTGGAAGTTAGTGTCCCAAATGTGGGACACTAACAGGTGTGATAGAATTGGAGGGGCAAGAGGTGGAGGTGTTGCATTGCTTATCAGGGAAGATATTACAGCAGTGCTTTGGCAGGATAGATTAGAGGGCTCGTCTAGGGAGGCTATTTGGGTGGAACTGAGAAATGGGAAAGGTGTAGCAACACTTATAGGGGTGTATTGTAGACCGCCAAATGGGGAGCGAGAATTGGAAGAGCAAATATGTAAGGAGATTGCAGATATTAGTAGTAAGCACAAGGTAGTGATTGTGGGAGATTTCAATTTTCCACACATAGACTGGGAAACACATTCTGTAAATGGGCTGGATGGGTTAGAGTTTGTAAAATGTGTGCAGGATAGTTTTTTGCAGCAATACATAGAAGTACCTACTAGAGAAGGGGCGGTGCAGGACCTCCTGTTAGGAAATGAGACGGGTCAGGTGGCAGAGGTATGCGTTGGAGAACAGTTCGGGACCAGTGATCACAATACCATTAGTTTCAATATAATTATGGAGAGGGTCAGAACTGGACCGAGGGTTGAGATTTTTGATTGGAGAAAGGCTAACTTTGAGGAGATGCAAAAGGATTTAAAAGGAGTAAATTGGGACATTTTGTTTTATGGGAAATATGTGGAAGAGAAATGGAGGACATTTGGAGGTGAAATTTTAAGAGTACAGAATATTTATGTCCCTGTTCGGTTGAAAGGAAATAGTAAAAATTGGACAGAGCCATGGTTTGCAAGGGAAATTGGACACTTGGTTCGGAAAAAGAGAGATCTACAATAATTATAGGCAGCATGGAGTAAACGAGGTGCTTGAGGAGTATAAAGAATGTAAAAAGAATCTTAAGAAAGAAATTAGAAAAGCTAAAAGATATGAGGTTGCTTTGGCAAGTAAAGTGAAAGTAAATCCAAAGGGTTTCTACAGCTATATTAATAGCAAAAGGATAACGAGGGATAAAATTGTTCCATTAGAGAGTCAGAGTGGACAGCTATCTGCAGAGCCAAAAGAGATGGGGGAGATATTGAACAATTTATTTTCTTCGGTATTCACCAAGGAGAAGGATATTGAATTATGTGAGGTAAGGGAAACAAGTAGAGTAGCTATGGAAACTATGAGATTCAAAGAAGAGGAAGTACTGACACTTTTGAGAAATATAAAAGTGGATAAGTCTCCAGGTCCTGACAGGATATTCCCTAGGACATTGAGGGAAGTTAGTGTAGAAATAGGAGGGGCTATGACAGAAATATTTCAAATGTCGTTAGAAACGGGAATAGTGCAGGAGGATTGGCGTACTGCGCATGTTGTTCCATTGTTTAAAAACGGGTCTAAGAGTAAACCTAGCAATTATAGACCTGTTAGTTTGACGTCAGTGGTGGGCAAATTAATGGAAAGGATACTTAGAGATAATATATATAAGCATCTGGATAAACAGGGTCTGATTAGGAACAGTCAACATGGATTTGTGCCTGGAAGGTCATGTTTGACTAATCTTCTTGAATTTTTTTAAAGAGGTTATTCGGGAAATTGATGAGGGTAAAGCAGTGGATGTTGTATATATGGACTTCAGTAAGGCCTTTGACAAGGTTCCTCACGGAAGGTTGGTTAAGAAGGTTCAATTGTTGGGTATTAATGGTGGAGTAGCAAGATGGATTCAACAGTGGCTGAATGGCAGATGCCAAAGAGTAATGGTGGATGGTTGTTTGTCAGGTTGGAGGCCAGTGACTAGTGGGGTGCCACAGGGATCTGTGTTGGGTCCACTGTTGTTTGTCATGTACATCAATGATCTGGATGATGGTGTGGTAAATTGGATTAGTAAGTATGCAAATGATACTAAGATAGGTGGGGTTGTGGATAATGAAGTAGATTTTCAAAGTCTACAGAGAGATTTATGCCAGTTGGAAGAGTGGGCTGAAAGATGGCAGATGGAGTTTAATGCTGATAAGTGTGAGGTGCTACATCTTGGCAGGACAAATCAAAATAGGACGTACATGGTAAATGGTAGAGAATTGAAGAATGCAGGTGAACAGAGGGATCTGGGAATAACTGTGCACAGTTCCCTGAAAGTGGAATCTCATGTAGATAGGGTGATAAAGAAAGCTTTTGGTGTGCTGGCCTTTATAAATCAGAGCATTGAGTATAGAAGTTGGGATGTAATATTAAAATTGTACAAGGCATTGGTGAGGCCAATTCTGGAGTATGGTGTACAATTTTGGTTGCCTAATTATAGGAAGGATGTCAACAAAATAGAGAGAGTACAGAGGAGATTTACTAGAATGTTGCCTGTGTTTCAGCAACTAAGTTACAGAGAAAGGTTGAACAAGTTGGGGCTTTATTCTTTGGAGCGCAGAAGGTTAAGGGGGGACTTGATAAAGGTCTTTAAAATGATGAGAGGGGTAGACAGAGTTGACGTGGATAAGGTTTTCCCACTGAGAGTAGGGAAGATTCAAACAAGGGGACATGACTTGAGAATTAAGGGACAGAAGTTTAGGGGTAACATGAGGGGGAACTTCTTTACTCAGAGAGTGGTGGCTGTGTGGAATGAGCTTCCAGTGAAGGTGGTGGAGGCAGGTTCGTTTTTATCATTTAAAAATAAATTGGATAATTATATGGACGGGAAAGGAATGGAGGGTTATGGTCTGAGCGCAGGTATATGGGACTAGGGGAGAATACGTGTTCGGCACGGACTAGAAGGGTTGAGATGGCCTGTTTCCATGCTGTAATTGTTATATGGTTATATGGTTATAAACTACACTGTTCTTTTTGAATAAATAACCAATGAGGGCAGGGGCGTAGAAAATTGTCAAAACAAACTCTGCAGGGTCTTTAATAGGGTTTTGCATGGTACGTTGTCCTAGAAGGTTAGATTGTATGCGATTCAGGGAGAGCTAGCTGACTGGGTACAGAATTAGCTTCATGGAAGGAAGCAGAGGGTCATAGTGATGAAAAGTTATTTTTCAGACTGAAGACCTGTGCCTCAGGAATTGGTGCTGTGCTCATTGATGTTAGTGGTTTATGTCAGCAATTTGGATGAGTATGTACAAAGCACAATTAATAAGTTTGCAGATAAAACTAAAGTATGTGGTATCATATTCAGTGAAGGTGGTTATCAAAATTACAGCAAGATCTTTAACAGCTGGGCAACTGGGCTGAGGAATGGCTATAATGTTTTAATGCAGATTAGTGCAAGGTGTAAGTCAAACCAAGGTCAGACCTTCACAGTGAATGGTAGGCCCCTGGCGAGTGTTGTAAAAGCGTTACTGTGCATTGCATCATTTTTTGAATTTGCGGTGTCACGGGTAGATAGGGTGGTAAAGAAGGCTTTTGGTACATTGATCTTCATCAGTTAGGCTATTAAGTATGTAAGTTGGGAAGTTATGCTACAGTTGTTTAAGATGCTGATGAGGCCGCAGTTAATGTATTGTGTTCACTATTGGCCACCCGGTTATAGGAAGGATGTCATTAACCTGGAAAAACTGCAGAGAAGATTTGAAAGAATGTTGCCAGCACTCAAGGGACTGAGCTATATGGAGAGATTTGGCAGGCTAGGACTGTTTTTATTATAACATAAGAGACTGAGGGAAGGCCTTGTAGAGATGTATAAAATCACGATGGGAATAGATTGGGCAAATGTACAGTCTTTTACCCAGAATAGGGGAATCAAGAACTAGAGGACATAAGTTTAAGGTGAGAGGGGAAAGATATAATAGGAACCAGAGGGGCAACTTTTGCACACAGAGGGTGGGTATATATGGAACAGGCTGCCACATGAAGTGGTTAAGGTACGCTAGCAACATTTAAAAGACACCTGGACAGGTGCATGGATAGGAAAGGTTTAGAGGGATCTGCGCGAAACGCGGACAAAATGTTCTAGTTTAGACGGGGCATATGATCTTGGTCGGGATGGACGAGTGGTACCGAGGGCGCTGCGTTCATCTATCAACATAAACGTTTGGATTTGGCTTTTATTCGAGCCCGCACGGCACTGGGCCGCAGCTAGCCTTACCTTACGGAGCGACTCTCTTAAATTGCAATGCTCCTCGGTGTAGATAATGCCCCCGGTCGGCTGGGAGGAAACATCTCTCTGTGTCGCTTTGTCGGTGTAAAGCCTGGGCCCGAGCATCCAAGGGGCTGAGCTGTAAAGCCTGGGCCCGGGCCTGAGCATCCAAGGGGCTGAGCTGTAAAGCCTGGGCCCGGGCCTGAGCATCCAAGGGGCTGAGCTGTAAAGCCTGGGCCCGGGCCTGAGCATCCAAGGGGCTGAGCTGTAAAGCCTGGGCCTGGGCCCGAGCATCCAAGGGGCTGAGCTGCGGCTGCGGCTCCACAGCAACGTCCGAACGCAGCTGCAAGCCATGGCGCCGTGGTTGCGCATGCGCATGCGCCGCGGATTCGCTCTCCTCATCCCCAGCAAAGAGCGCGGGGGGAGCGGGAGCTGCAGCAACTGCTGGGGCCAAAGCAAAGATCCTACAGCAAACTTTGGCTGGGGCATTGCACTGAGGCGATGCAATCAGGGCATCTGTGGGGGAGGGGATCAATGCATGAGAAAGAAATAACAGCATTTTTACCAATGTGGGGAATTCTAGGGCCAAGGAAAGACTGAGGGAAATACAAAACATCGCAGAAGAAGGTGAATATAGGCGAACACATTTCAAGAGTGTGGGATGATAGTGTAGGAAGGAACTGTAGTAACTCGGCGGGACAGGTAGCATCTGTGGATAGAAGGAATTGGTGATGTTTCGGGCTGAGACCCTTTTTCAGACTGGTAAGCTGAAGACCGATCTTTTGGAGAAATAACAAATGGCAAGATCAACGCAAGATTAAGTGGCGATGGGATCGTTGCAAAAATAGACAATCAGAGAGGGTCTGCAAGAGGAGAAGAAAAGTGGCCGTACAACCCTGAACAGACATAACTTCCTAATGAACTGGAAATCACTTGTTTAAGGATGAATACCATAGAATAGCAATGTTACAAAATTTTGAGATTTAAAAAATCAAGTCTTTAATTTATCCCATCAGATAAAGCATAAAAATAAGTTTAATTTGACACCTAATTCACTTTCATATCTTCAGTATTAAAAAAGTTATGGCCATTTTCATACTCGGAAATTGGCATCTTGTTCCCTATTGCTTTTTCATTGACTTAACACAAAAGCTGTGATCGAGAACATTTAAAAGCCCATAACATTCTTAAAATTTAAGAGAACTGAAAGAAATTTTCAGTTATTATAGATTGAAGCATTCTGAAACAAATATGAAACAATCTTACTTAGATGACTTGAAATTAAAGCATATAATTAGTTAGTTACCTAATTGTAGCTAATTACAAAATTCAATTACTAGATCTAAACATCTATCCATTTCTTAAGAATAGATTAACATTTTTAAATAGCCTAAGTGTCCAAATAACATTCACACAAGAATTCAGAATATAACATGATTTTTAAATTTCATTGTCATGGGTTTATAGGCCAAATGGAAGGAATTTAACATACCTACATAGAAGGAAGAGTTCGCATTGTCTGTTAAGCTGGTTGTGTCAAATAAACAGGAGTAGACCAAATCGAAGATATTATTGTTTCTCATTGCTCTCAAGGGAGATAAATTTATGTAATACAGAGGGTATAATGCTGAGGCTTTATAAGGCACTGGTCAGACTGCATATTGTGAGCCGTTTCAGGTCCCATACTTGAGGAAGGATGTGGCACTGGCGAGGGTCCAGAATGATTCCAAGAATGGTTGTGTTAATATAGGGGGGTTGCACGTAAGGTCACTGGGTCATAGGACTTGACGCATGGAGCCGCTCAATCCATCTGGAGGACATCCGTAACTTCCGGTATATGTTATTAATGCAAGAAATGCGTACTTTTCTACCTGTTAAAAACCGCCAAAATGTTGAATTTTTGCGCTGAAAAAAAATTGTGGAAGTCGGGGTAAGTGTGAGAGACATGTACCCAACTTTAGAATTCCAAAAGTGAAGCGAAATGAAGGTAAATAGAAGCGAGAGCTGAAGGGACAACAGCAGCTAAAGTGCTTGGTAAACATTGGCTGTGCAGATATCGGAATTGAAAATATTGGGAATTATCGGGTTTGCTCACTGCATTTCATCAACAGTAAGGCATTATTTGTGTTTTTTCTTGATTCCTTTGGTATCTAAAAAGTCTCAGAGGTGATAAATCTGGCTGTAAATTTTTCTTCCGATGCGTTTTCATTTTGTATGTAAAAACCCACTTGCGAACCATGGGAGATTTAAAAAATTTACAACCAGATTTATCACTTCTGAAACTTTTTAGATGCCAAAGAAATCAAGAAAAAACACAAATAATGCCTTCGTTGATGAAATGCAGTGAGCAAAGGGCTAATGTTCGCTAAGCACTTTAGCTTTTGTTGTCCCTTCAGCTCTCGCTTCTATCTACCGTCATTTCTTCTCACTTTTGGAATTCTGAGGTAGGCTAAATGTCTCTCACACTTATCCCGATTTCCATAATTATTTACAGCGCAAAAATTGACAATTTCAGCGGGTTTTAACGGGCCCGCTACGCTGGAAACAATGGTAAGTGCCTACCTGTAGTTCATCGCGTGTACTCCACTTGGAGTAGCGTAGCAACAGTACGGGTCATGGGTCGTGACCCGACTGCCGTGAAACCTCCCTATATGATGAGCGTTTGACGGCACTGGACCTGTACCTGCTGGGGGTTAGAAGGATGAGAAGGAACCTCATTGAAATATACCGAATAGTGAAAGGCCTGGATAAAGTGCATGCAGAGAGGATGTTTCCACTCGTATGAAAATCTAGGACCAGAGGCCATAGCCTCGGAATAAAACGATGTGCCTTTAAAAAGATGAGGAGGAATTTCTTTAGCCAGAACGTGGTGAATCTGTGGAGGCCAGGTCAATGGATATTTTTAAGGCAGAGATTGATTAGTATGGGTATCAGAGGTCATGGGTTGAAGGCAGGAGAATGGGATTGAGGGGGAAAGTAGATCAGCCATGATTGAATGGCGGAACAGACATGATGGGCCGGTTGGCCTAATTCTGCTTCTATAACGTATGAACTTATGAATAAATCCTTCAAATGAGATGCTGTAGAATGCACTAATTGTATTACAAGCACGCTGTACCCCATTGGGGATGGAACCGATGATTGGGAATGGCACTCTATTCACAACCAGAAGCAGGTTTGGTACTTTCTCAATTGAGCTAAGATTATTAATAGATACTTGTGTAATTTTGAAGATTTGAAAGACAACCTTTTTCCATTGGCATTATTACAAGGGGATGGGGGAATTGCAAGAACAGATGCCAACATAATGGAGTTATATCAGCAAGAGGCGAGATATTAAAGTCGCATTTATAATTTCTGTAACTGATTGATTTGTATGTATAATTTACTCAAAAGAGAATTGATATGGAAGTGCACATTTTGAGCTTCCTGATATGATCGTACACTACTCATCGATGCAGACTATTTACTAAAGCTATCCCACTGTCTTTATATATGTAAACCTGGACATAACAGTTCAAATAGTTCACTGATAACTGATGGTATTACATAGTAAAATGGGAACACTGACTCATCTACCTTGTTCTCATTGGATTCAGGCTACAAAACTGGCGGGCCTGAGCAAAAGTAGCAGCATTCCCACCACCAATCTGCTAAAATTGATAAATCCAGATGCTGGGAAGCTCTAATAAGGATCTCTTCAAACTGGTGACGTTTGCAAACATACCTTGGAGTTCTGTATTGCTGATTGAAATCTAGATGGGGGAGGTTAATACACATGACTGATATGGCGTGCAAGTGTGATGCGCACTAAAGGAACAAACAATGTGAAACGTCAAGGCCATGACAAATAAACAGAGAGCGACTCATTTTTAGTTTAAAGTTTAAATAAATGTTATTCAACCTGCCAATTTAAAAATGTAAATGAGTTCAAAGTCTATACTATTAGACTATTTCCTTAATATTGACAGCTCTATGTTGCAATGTATTTGCTTGTTATTGTGAAAACAGAACTAACATGCTATTGTGAAATTAATTGAAATGCAATTGAAAAGCCATTTTTTCAGTTCCCCAAGTGAATCATGGAAACAAAGATGAGATGACGGGTGTTTATAGATCAAAATAAGAGTTATATATTTACTTTTGATAAAATTAGTAATGAGCTATTTCAGATTCAGGTTAGTTTATTTCATATGCACCAGGGTGCATTGAAATTCCTTGTTTACATGAAGCTCACATTAACAGTCTACATACAGTCATACAACTGAGTGCAAATCAGAAGAATTGTGCATTATAGTGCAATTTGAAGTAGAGCAAAAAAATATTAAAATATAATAACAATACCATAAATGAGGTACAATAATGTGGCAGCATCTCCAGGAAGAGTATGTGACAGATGTGATTGATTCGGGAGTCTGATAATATTCATGAGGGTCGCCATGTTGTCGTGGTGGAGAAGCTTAGGCTTAGGTTCATTATTATTGTCACGTGTACCGAGGTACAGTGAAAAGCTTTGTTTTTGTATGCTATCCAATATAATCAGATAATACTACACATAAATACAATTCAGCCATACTGAAGTACAATTGGTAGAGCAAAAATAAAGATATAGAGTGCAGAATATAGTTCTCAGCATTATAGAACAACAGTTCCAGTGTTCAATGGGGTGGGAGATTGCAACCTTCACGTGGTCCACCTTGTTTCGACTAATGCAATCAACCTGACGTGCGCAAACCAATAGATCAAATAGAACAAGTTGACTTACAACTGTAGGCTGTGCACGCCATACGCAAGAAGAAGAAGTGTCCACAATGAGGTAGACGAGAATCTGACTGTCCTCTAGCATATGGAAGGACCTGGTAGCGGAGGGGAATAAGTTGTTCCTGTGTCTAATGGTGCACGCTTTTAAGCTTCTGTGTCTTATGTCCAACAAGAGCGGCGAGAAGAATTCAATTCAATTTACAAATTCAGTTCAGTTTAGTTTATTGTCACATGCACTGAGGTACAGTAAAAAGCTTTTGTTGTGTACTATTCTGTCAGAATAGACATTACATGATTACATTTGAGACATTTACAGTGTATAGATACATGATAAGGGAATAACGTTTAGTGCTAGGTAAAGCCTGCAAAGTCCGATCAAGGATAGTCCAACGGTCACCAATGAGATGGATAGTAGATCACCACTGCTCTTTGGTTGTGGTAGGATGATTCAGTTGCCTGATAACAGCTAGGAAGAAACTGTCCCTAATTCTTGAGATGTTCATTTTCATACTTACCTTTTGCCTGATGGGAGAGGGGAGAAGAGGGAGTGGCCAGAGTGTGACTCATCCTTGATTATGCTGCTGGCCTTACTGAGGCAGTGTGAGGTATAAATGTAGTCAATAGAATGGATGTTGGTTTATTTAGAAACAAAAGGCTGGAGTAACTCCACAGGACAGGCAGCATCTCTGGAGAGAAGGAATGGGTGACGTTTCGGGTCGAGACCCTTCTTCAGGCTGAAGTCAGTGGAGGGGGCGGGACAAAGATAGAATGTAGTCGGAGACAGTAAGTAGTGGGAAAACTGGGAAGGGGGAGGGGATGGAGAGAGAGAAAGGAAGGCCTATCTGAAGTTAGAGAAGTCAATGTTCATACCGCTGGGGTGTAAACTACCCAAGCAAAATATGAGGTGCTATTCCACCAATTTGCGCTGGGCCTCACTCTGACAATGGAGGAGGCCCAGGAGAGAAAGGTTAGATTTGGAATGGGGGTAGTTAAAGTGCTGAGCCACCAGGAGATCAGGTAGCTTTGATTTAAACCAGCATCTGCAGTTCTTTCCTACACAGGTTGGTTTGTGTGATGGTCTAGACTGCGTCTGTAATGTTTGAGACCACGTAAGGCCCTGTTGTGACTAACACAAGCAGAAGGAAAACACGTCCGACATCTTGTAAGTATGATTTATTCTGCCCCACCCACGGACACTTCTCCAAGGTCACCTGCTCTCGATCACGAGGCACAGCCCTTTATATTAAAGGGGCACTGGCATTTACATATACATCACATCTCCCCCTTTTGGTGTCAGACCTGGAAAAATACAGTGACATGTGTCTGATAGCTGAAGCAGCAGCCGAACAGATGAAGCAGATTGCCCCAACCGCCATCGACACCGAAGAGACAGTTGATTATGTGAAACGGGACAGCGCCAGTTGACCTTGTGGCCGAGGCAGGGATTCGCGACCCAGACAACCACAGACAGAAATCCGTGATTCTGGTAAGGATACCGTCTGCCGGTCATGCACCCGCGGGCATAAAGGCAACTACTGCCCTGCTCAGTACATGAGATGTTATACCTGCGGCGAGATTGGACATCTTTCCAGATCCCCCGACTGCCCGGTAAATAGAGCGCCCAACAGCCGCCCACGTCCCCGACAATATGACCGGCGAATCAGCCAAAAGGCTGGGGACTGGAGCCGTGACGTCCGCAACGTCGAGTTCCAGATGAACGCCTCACCGCTGCCTGAGCCAGTGGACGACGAGGTTGAGCCGATTCCCCCACCACAGACCCTTGTGATGCGGCCTGTGATAGTTTGCTTGGGAGACTAGCTCCTTCTGGGTGAGGGGTTCCTCCTTGTGGGAGAGTGTTCGCACTTGTCTGCTGCGTGTTGCCAGGGCATGGCTCAGCTGCTTCGTGCGCAGGTCGTATGTCCTTCCTGTTCCTGCGGAACTCTGTACCGCTCGGTGTAGAGATGACGTAGCTCCGAGGGGACAGGTTTTCTCTTGCAATATGGCCGCGTTGCCACTCAGTTGGTTTGGTATGAAACCATACCTGTTGTTGTTGTTCCAGGCGCGGCAGCGGCTCGACGCTTGCCTTCAGATTGAAGTATGCTGCACATCTGTCCCCATTCACACGTCGACCCAATCACAGCATCAGTCACGGCGTCAATGTAGAAGACATCAACCTCGTCGTCCACTGGCTCAGGCAGCGGTGAGGCGTTCATCTGGAACTCGACGTTGCGGACGTCACGGCTCCAGTCCCCAGCCTTTTGGCTGATTCGCCGGTCATATTGTCGGGGACGTGGGCGGCTGTTGGGCGCTCTATTTACCGGGCAGTCGGGGGATCAGGAAAGATGTCCACTCTCGCCGCAGGTATAACATCTCATGTACTGAGCAGGGCAGTAGTTGCCTTTATGCCCGCGGGTGCATGACCGGCAGACTGTATCCTTACCAGAATCACGGATTTCGGTCTGTGGTTGTCTGGGTCGCGAATCCCTGCCTCGGCCACAAGGTCGACTGGCGCTGTCCCGTTTCACATAATCAACTGTCTCTTCGGTGTCGATGGCGGTTGGGGCAATCTGCTTCATCTGTTCGGCTGCTGCTTCAGCTATCAGACACATGTCACTGCATTTTTCCAGGTCTGACACCAGAAGGGGGAGATGTGATGTATATGTAAATGCCAGTGCCCCTTTAATATAAAGGGCTGTGCCTCGTGATCGAGAGCAGGTGACCTTGGAGAAGTGTCCGTGGGTGGGGCAGAATAAATCATACTTACAAGATGTCGGACGTGTTTTCCTTCTGCTTGTGCTAGTCACAACAGGGCCTTACATGGTCTCAAACATTACATGGTGTCAAAGTTAAAAAAAACTAAAGAAAAGAATGGCAGGACTCAAGCCACCGGGACCACTCTCCATGCAAGGAAACGTGGCCGAGAATTATAAGGACTGGATAAGGGCATTCCAGCTGTACGAGGCGGCAACAGAACTAACAAATAAACCAGATAATATTCGCTGTGCAACATTCCTCCACGTAGCCGGGCCGGCAGCTCAGGAGATTTATGAGACCTTTGAGTTTACCCAGGAGGAAACTGACAAAATACAACCCCTGAAGGATAAGTTTCAGACATACTGTGAACCAAAAAATAACTTAACTGTCTCAAGATATGTCTTTAATACACGTAATCAGCGGCGAGGGGAGACCTTCTCCAGCTACCTGACTGCAGTGAAGTCTTTAGCCAAAGATTGTGAGTTTGGCATTATCTATGACTCATTGCTACGAGACAGAATTGTCTGCGGCATCACCAGCCAGCCGCTCCTGGAAAAATTACTACAATGCGATGCTTTAACACTGGCATTTACATATTCATCACAGCGTCCACAATTTGCTGCAATTTCTTGCAGGTCTTGGACGGAGCTGTTCCCAAACCAAGCGGTGATGCATCCTGATAAAATGCTTTCTGTGGTGTATCTGTAGGATTTGGTGAGAGTTGTAGCGGCCATGCTGAATTTCCTAAGTCTAAGTTGGCGTTGGTGTGCTTTCATGGATGTTGCTTCAACATGGGTGGTCCAGGAGAAGTAATTCGCAGGCGACACCACCATTGTGGGCCGGATATCAAATAATGATGAGACGGAGTACAGGAAGGAGATTGAGAACCTTGTGACCTGGTGTCGAAACAACAACCTTTCCTACTGTCAGGAAAGCAGTGGAGATAGTGATCGACTTTAGGAAGCTATCAACAATAACTTGTCCTGGACTACCCATATTGAAACAATGCATAAGAAAGCACACCAAAGTATCTACTTCCTTAGAAGGCTGAGGATGTTTGGCATGTCTCCAACAACTATCAACTTCTACGGATGCGCCATAGAAAGCATTTTATCAGGATGCATCATAACATGGTTTGGGAACAGCTCCAAGACCACAAGAAATTGCAGAGAATTGTGGACACAACCCAGTCAGTCATGCACACCAACCTCCCTTCCATTCTCCATTTACATCTCACGCTGTCTCCACCAACATAATCAAGGATGAGTTGCAGCCCGGCCACTCCCTCTTCTCCCCTCTCCCATCAGGCAATAGGTAAAGAAGTGTGAAAACATTCTCCATATTCAGGGATACTTTCTTCCCAGCTGTTATCAGGGCACTGAACCATCCTACCATCAACTAGAGAGATGTCCTGAACTGATATCTACGTCATTGGAGACCCTCAAACTATCTTTGATCGGACTTTACTGGACTTTATCTTGCACTAAACGTTATTCAAGCTATTCTGTTTATCATTTATCTGCACACTGTGGATGGCTCGATTGACATTAGATTCTCAATCTCTTTCCAGTACGTCATACTGCCCCACCCCCACCTCAAGGTCAAAACTGAGCCGCCGCAATGTCGGAGATCATCATATCTCCTCCTTTTCGAGGCAAAGACTGAGCTGCCAGGACAATCCCGAGACCACCAATGCCTCCGCTTCAAGTCAAAGCCACCGGGATAAGCTCTAGACAGTCATACTCCTTTGACGCTAAGACTGAGCTGCACAGACAAGCCCTGCATTGCCAGTGCCATGTCACATGGACACTGACGATAAGGGCCGGCACTCCCATGCGGTCCTGGACCTTCTCGTCACTATTGTCCTTCACTATAAATAAATGATATCACGTGAGTTCACCCACTGCAAATGTTGGTGTAGTCATTATTTACCTGGCGTCATCTCCAACATCACAATGCTCTGGAACTTGAAGCTGTCGACCATCTTCACAGCAGCTCCGTTTATGAGGACAGGTTTGTGTTCACCCATTGATTTTCTTAGGTCAACTCTTTTGTTTGAAGAAGGCTTCCAATCCGTAACATTATCCTTGTTCTCCAGAGATGCTGCCTGACCCGCTGAGTTACTCAGGTATTTTGTGTCTTGTTTTTGTAAACCAGCATCTGCATCTAAGTTACACAAAAAAGCTGGAGAAACTCAGCGGGTGTAGCAGCATCTATGGAGCGAAGGAAAAAGGCAACGTTTCGGGCCGAAACCCTTCTTCAGACTGAAGAAGGGTTTCGGCCCGAAACGTTGCCTTTTTCCTTCGCTCCATAGATGCTGCTGCTGCACCCGCTGAGTTTCTCCAGCTTTTTTGTGTACCTTCGATTTTCCAGCATCTGCAGTTCCTTCTTAAACAATCTGCATCTAAGTTGTCGGCTTTACACCATGACATAAGATTCTTGATCTCTACCCAGTACTTCATCTCATCACTGTTGATGACCTGGCTGATCACAGTGATATCATTGGCGAACTTAATAATCAAGTTGCCATTGCACGTGGCCACACAGTTATGGGTGTACAAGTGGTAGAGAAAGGGACTGAGTACATGACCCTGCAGGGCACCAGTGTCAGGTTGGAGGAAATGTTATAACCATTTCTAACTGACTGACGTCTGCCAGTCAAGTAATCAGAAGCCATTTGCAGATGGAGGCCTCCAGGCCAAGATCCAGAAGTTTAGGGTTGAGCTTATCCAGTGGTATGGTGTTGATTGCAAAATATTTTATAATATTTCAAAATAAAACCATGCTGGGATTATTATTTTTATAAAAATATTAAATTTTAAAATTTTATTTTACTATTTCCCAGCAGATCAAGCAGCATCTGCGGAAAGAAAAACAGTAAATGTTTCAGATCCAAATTCCTTGATCATAACTAGGGAAATGAGTAAACAATTTAGTTTGGTGTGGCAGATAAAGTGGGGGAAGGATGGTTATAACAAAGGGGATGTCTGATAGGGTGAGGCCAGGTGACATAATATGGCATTTAAGTAGCTGTTGAGATCAGATTAAGCTTCTCTGTCTATGTGATGTTAAAGCTGAGGGACATGCTCAATAAACTAGATTATACATATTTTTTTAAGGGTAACACAAAGCCAAAACAATGACAGGCAATAATAATCAGTTCTGATACAGACAGAAAGAACAAATGAATGTTTCCAAAAGTTGGTGAATTCAATATGGACCCCTGAAGGCTGTAACATGTCCAAACAGGAGATGAGATAATGTTCTTCAAGCTTGTGTTGGGGCTTGTTGTAAGGTCATCGACAGATAGGTCAGAGTGGGAACATGATGGTGATTTATTTTGGATGACAACTGGCAGCTCATGGTCACTCTGTGAACTGAGAGCAGATGGTCCATAAAGTAATCTCTCAATTTGTGTTAGTTCCTCCAATGTAGAGGAAGATGAATTGTAAATACCAAATGCAATACCTAGTTAGAAGGAGTGGTAGTGAAATGCTGTATCATCAGGGAATTCTAATTGGGCCCTGAATGGGAAGAAAAGAGATGAAATGAGAGATGTCATATCTAATGTGGTTGCATGGGAAAGTGTCATAAGATGGGGTGTGAAAAGTGGCCAAAAAGAGCAGATCAGGGATTTGCAAAGATTGAAAACCCTTTGAAATAATGAAAAAGAAGGAAATATGTGTCTTAGTGTGGAATCCTGTTGGAGATGGCAGAAATAGTGAAGAATGATCCATTAAATGCAAAAGTTGGTGGAATGGAAGGTAAAGATCGAGAGAGCTCTGTTCTTGCTTAGTCTAGGAGTAGAGGAGTTGAGCAGGGGTGTGAAAATAGATGAGAGTATATCTTGCAACCAACCATTCCATTAGGAACACCTTTTATTCTACCCTTTCCTTACCCGTCTTGTCTGCTACCTAAATACTAATTTATTTCCCAGATCTGGGGAAAGGTTCCCAAATCAGGAACATTAATTATTTCTCTTTCCACATTTGATGTCTTTGCAGTGAAACGTTTCCAGTATATCTGTTTTTATTTCAAATTTTCAGTAACTTCTATAGATTTTTACCAGGGCAATATAAATGTTGAATTGGGAGAGGGTCGCAATTACGAGGTCATGGATGGGAGCTGTTTGTCGGTAGATTTTGGCCTGCGAGCCAATAAATCATAATTTGAGAAGATTAGGCTTAGATTTAGACTTAGGTTTATTATTATTGTCATGTATACTGAGATGTGAAATGTTTTGTTTTGCATGCTATCCAATCAGATCAGATATACCATACAGAAATACAATCAAGACAAAATCAAGTACAATAGATAGAGCAAAGGGGAAGATACGGAATGGACAATAAAATATAATTGGAATATTTAGAAATGATGCTCTACTTACAGATAGAAAAGAGAGTTAAAAGATTAGAGTGATTGTATCAGATGATAGAATATCATTTTCTGGGAAGACCACATAAAGAAGTGCCATGTTCTGACAAGTTGTGGTATAGATTTAGGTTTCGGCAGAAAGATAATTTAGGCAGGTGGAGGTAGTTCTGTTCTTAAAGGAGGAGATCATTTTTCAATTCTACTTTCATACTTTAGTGAAGTCTTTACTTATGACATTAGTTTGAGACCTAGGTTTCTCACTCTCAAGTGGAAGATGAAATTCCTTGACATTATAATGCTGTTCCCTGGTGATGCTTTATCAAGAGATTATTAATTAAACTTGCTGAATCGCACATGACTAAATCTAAAATTAGGATGTGGCAGCTACTGTAGGTGAATGCATTTATATTGAATTTGATCAGACCTTGCACAATCCTATGTAGCACCTGTCTCAGCTTTGACAGTCAGGCTTTTGTTCACATCGCTTTCTTTGAAGTTATCATTTGCAAAAGTGATTAGTATGGATGTATGTCTACTGGTCAGTGGGGACATGGTGAACCAAGTGGCCTTTCTGCATACTGTATGACACTGAAAGAAACTCTGTCCCTCTTTTGTTTCCTCAGACACCAATAGATTAACAAAGGCCGGAATGCTTTGAAATCTACCTACATTTTCAAAAGACGTGATTTGGACAACAAGCCATCTAATTGACAAGTAAAATTGAGTCTAAGACACATACCTGTGCTGGAGTGAGGAAATATCTGCACAAAATCTTTTTAGGTTGCAGACAACTGATAATAGATAACAAAGGAGCTCCATCTGTCCATTTCCCCCACAGATGCTGCCTGACCCCCTGATTTCCTCCAGCACATTGTGTTTTATATCATTGGCTGATTTGGGCCATTATGACACTTTTCTCATTGCTTCATCAAAATCCTGGAATTCCCTAAATAGTAACAATGTTGGAGAATATTAACTAGGCAGTGATTTTAGCAAGATCCTTATCATCAACTTTTCTCGAGCAATTGGATGTTTTGACAGCCACATCATAATTTTGCTAATGACAAACATAACTGTGTTTCAGTGACAACATCCTTTGTCAAAATATTAAGGTTTCAATCTCACTTTCATTCTGTCTAATCTCTGATTACTGGGTAGACATCCAGTGAGATTTTGGAAAGTGGAGTGAAACCACGATGCACCTCTCCACAATTATAGTACTTGTGAGCAGGAGCAGGAGACTGGAGCTCTAGCGTTTCACTACATCACAATACTACAATTCTATGATGTACTTATGCCTGATGGAAGTTGAAATGATATCTGCAGATATTCCAAGATGATTCATTTTAAAGAGTGTTGTGAGTAATGTTAATGACAATTGATGTAACAAAGCACAATTTTCTTGTGCAGTGAGAATTGTAAGAAATTGTTTGCAGCGGGGAAAAGAAGAGACAGATGAGGCAAAAAACCTATTTAGTTTTAAAGCAATTATCAGATATTAGAGGGAGCTTGTTCATCTAAGATTACTTTGAGAGAGAGGAGCTTGGATTGACTGAAGTCCTTCATTCATTTAGAGTTTACTCTAAAATATTGATCCTTCAAAATTACCTTCAAAATTACCTTGGTAATTTAACAAATGTATACCCTTGTTGTCTTTTGTGTATGATAAATATGCTGAAATGTCTTTGACATACAAATCCTTCTTAAATCTTCATCTGCTATTTTATTTCAATACAAAGCTATCTGTCAATACTAGAATTTAAGTGCTATGTTTTCTGCAGTTCGATCATCAGATTTTCCAACTCAACAAAACACTATTATTAACATACCATTTTACGGACTCTTTTACTTACTAATACCTTTATCCAACGAGTTTAACAAATAAAACTGTTATCAATGACCTGTTGAACATCATGGATAATTCTTTCCACACTTTCCTTCAAGCTTTTACACCACTTGTTGGCATCAGTTACTTTTGCTTCTCAGCATTAATTGGGGCAGATTTTTCATATTAAGGCATTTTATAAGTGTACATTTATGGTTATTTACAGATATTACTCTAAACCAAGACCAGCACCAAGATCCATTCTTTCTCAATATAGAATGAGAGCACTAATTTTACTCCACTCTTCCCCCATTTGTGAGGAATAGCAGTTGACCCGAAATGTTAGCTTCTTTTCTTTTTCCACAGATTCCACTTTTTCCTGAAGGTCCTGTTTCCACCCTGTATCTCTAAACTAAACTAAACTCAGGCAGTAAAGCAGCTCACTGAGACCACGCTGACCATTGATCATCCGTTCACATTTGTTCTATCCCAATTTCCTATCTACTCCTTACACATGATGGGCAATAGACAGCGGCCTTTTAACCTACAAACCACACGTCTTTGGGATGTGGGAGGAAACAGGAACCACCTGGACGAATCCAACATGGGTCACAGAGAGAACATGAAAATTCCACACAGACAGCATCCATGGTCAGGATTAAAGCTGTGAAGCTGCATCACTGTGCTGCCCTTTTCCCAGTTCTTCCAGCATCTGCTGTTTTCTTTCATTTACTTTACACCCTAATTGTCACATTTCCTGTGTTAGTTTTCGACAGAAAATGAATTCACTAAATCCAAACTGATTTAATTTGCTCCTTGCTAATGGTTTAAAATCTAATCTGTTTTGTAATAATCTCACAAAGGCACTGTCTGGACACAAAGTGCTGGACTAACTAATTTAGTTTATTATTATTGCCACGTACACTGAGGTACGGAAAAACATTTGTTTGTGTGCTATCCAGTCAAAGAAAAGACTATACATGATTACAATCAAGCCATTCACAAGACACAAAATGTTGTACCCATTAAAGGATAATGGGTACAACATTTAGTGCAAGATAAAATCTGCTAAAGGTACACAAAATTGCTGGTGTACCTTCGATATTCCAGCATCTGCAGTTCCCTTTTGAACATAAAATCTGCTAAAGTCTGATTAAAGATAGGTCAAAGGATTCAATGAGGTAGATGGGAGGTCAGGACCACACAATATGATGAGAGGACCATTTAGTTATCTGCTGGGAAGAAACTGTTGCTGAATCTGGAGGTGTGTTTTCAAACTACTATATTTATTACCTGATGGGAGAGGGGAGAAGAAGGAGTGACCAGGGTGAGACTCACCTTTGTGTAGGTTTAGCTAGTGGAAGGGAGATAGACACAAAAAGCTGGAGTAATTTAGCAGCTCAGACAGCATACCTGGAGAAAAAGAATAGAGGACGTTTCAGGTCGAGACCCTTTTTCAGTTGCTTTGCGTGATGGACTGGGCTACATCTACTATGCTGCAATTTCTTGCTGTCTTGGATGGAGCTGTTCCCAAACCAGACTGTGATGTACTCTGATAAAATACTTTCTACGGAGTATCTGTAGAAGTTGGTGATGGTTGTTAGGGACTTGCTGAACTTCCTAAACCTTCTAAGGAAGTAGAGGCATTGGTGTGGTTTATTGGCCAGAGCTTCGATGTGGGGCTGGTCCAGGACAAATTGCTAGTGATATTTATTTATAGAAACTCCCAACTCCCAACCACTTTGGAAATGTCTCAAATTGCCCTTCCCTGCTATTGACCATCGTTACACCCTCTCAGTCGTCTTCAATGATGACCAGATCCTGACAACAATAAGCCCATTTATAGGGAGGTTGGATGGGTACAAACCAGGCTAGTGAGGGTTAATTTAATGCCAACCCCTAAATTGTTATGGCTATGATTCACCTTTCCTAGTACGATGTAAGGAATTATACCAGACATGAGCGTTAGAATGACTACTACTACAATAGTAGAACTCATTAGATGATAATATTTCTACATTGTTGTTCTTTTACTCAGAGGTAGTGATTGTAGTGTAGGAATGCAATGTCAATGTAATCTTAGTGTGTAGCTGCATTACATCCTACAGCTACATTGCTCTTCCACCTTGGGGACTAGGTCTTGAATGGTGTTGTGAGTTGTGTTATGGTAAGTCTACCATCATCCTCTGACTTGACCTTAGTTTTGAAGGATCTTGAGAAATATGCAATAGAGAATACTCATTAGCTTTTTTGTCTCCGTAGCATTGGCATGATTGGTTTAGTTAAGTTTTGCATCAGTGATGGTGCTTCAAAAATTTGATGGAGGGGGATATGATGATGACAGTGCCATTGAAGATTAAAAAGGAAGATTAGAAGTGTTATGTTGGAGATGGTTAATGCTTGTGCCACCTGCTTACCATGAATTTTACTTACTGTTTACCAGCTGAGGCCAGCAGGTTTTCCAGGTCCTGCTATAGACGACCTGGATTGCTTCAATATCAAACAACTGAACAGAACTAACTAGATATTGGTAGGAATGTAATTGATGAAGATTGTTAACCCAAATATTTTCCTCAGAAACTCTTGAAACGATGTATCGCAACTGCAAAAATGGTTATTTGACAGCATGCAGCATGATCTTCCTGTATGCTAATTATAATTTCAGAGTCTGGACCATGGGAGGGAATATGGGCTGCTCGGTAGATACATTGCAACATATAGTCTCTCACTGTCAAATGTTCTGTGCTTCACCTTCATCACCACATCTGTGTGTGGCCAAATATTCGACTCTGGTGCTATAAGGAACTGAGTCCCCTATCCCTTGATATTTCCCTTGGGCTCTGAAGATGAAGGAGGAGCTAAGCCATTGGGTCAAGGAAAGATAATCCTGCATTCTCCCAGCAAGTGATCAGTTAGGAAGTCATTTGCCATATGTCCGACTGCAACCAAATGTTTCTTCACACACTTTACTCATTGACTCATTGATCAGAATAACAAGGAACACATAGTCCATTTCTTTGCTGTATTATAATGGAAAATTAGTAACCGTGGCCAAAATAAGAAGCCTCCCATAACATTGAGTTATGGGAGATATATATTGTAGCCTTACAATCAAAATCAACAGGATACAAAGGTTGCATACAGTCTGGTTCAAACTGCGACATAGAGAATAAAATATGTTATGGAATCTTTCCAAAAACTTGACAGGTTTGACAGACAGTTAAAGGTTTGTTTTCATGATCTGTCAAAGGTTTCTCAGCACTTTTGTAGATGGAGCTCTTTTCTCAGGGTCGGCACGATGGCTTGCTGTGAGGAGCTTTCCAGGATATCCTCCATCATTACCTCAGTAATGTCAACCAGTGACCTGATTACAAGATCCATGGCCAGGGTACATTGAGGGGACTAGCTACTCTGGTACAGGATGTACTCAGCATGCAATATCAGCTTTATGGATCTGAACCAGATAAGTGTGAAGGTCAATGAGGAATCAAAGTGATCACTGGGCCCCACTCAACAAAATCCAAACGAAGACTCCCTGACATTAAAGTGAAAAGATGTGTGATTTGTCCAAGATCAATGTTCTAAGATCACAGCAATAGTCTAATGGTCAAAGTATCATATAATCATGAGAAACATTGGGAAGATAGAGTTTTCTCTTCTTAATTACCACCATTCTTGAGACTCAGTAAAGGGCATTCCAACAGCGCCATCGACAATGGTGTGTTCTCTCCCAGAGTCAAGAATGTCACAGATCCTTGCATTCCAAAACAAGGCAAACTTCCAGAGGTCGTGCTTCTCATTATTTAGTTTAGAGATACAGCATGGAAACAGCCCCTTCGGCCCACCGAGTCCGCACTGACCAGCGATCCCCGCACATTAACACTATGCTACACACACGAAGGACAATTTTATATGTTTACATTTATTCCAAGCCAATTAACCTACAAACCTGGATGTCTTTGGAGTGTGGGAGGAAACCAAAGTTCTCAGTGAAAACCCATGCAGGTCACAGGGAGAACGTACAAAACTCCGTACAGACAGGCACCCATAGTCAGGATCAAACCCGAGTCTCTGGCGCTGTAAGTCAGTAGCTCTACCACTATGCCACCCTGCTGCCTAGTGTTGGTGTTAATAACATAGATAAAAAGAAGATGAGATTGCGCTGAGATTGCCGGGGTGGTGGTGGAGGCATATACAATCGTGGCATTCAACGGACATTTGGATAGGCACATGGATATGCAGGGAATGGAGTGGAATATTTAAAGTGCATCGAGGAGAGCTTTTGGAGCCAGTCCTACCTGAGAAGGGACAACATTGGGCCTAATCTTAGGGAATGTAGTTAGGTGAGTGTTTAAAGTTTCAGTGGATGAGAAAAATTGAGGAGCCATAAACAATCGCTACAGAAATTCAAAGGGTCCTGCAGCATCTATGGAGGAGGGGAGATATTTGACGTTTTGGGTTGAAATCACGGTATCAGGACTGAACATGTTATTTGCTGGACCTTCCTTGTCTCTTTCCATAACTACCTTGATTATGGTTGCAATCTCCAAAATTAATTAAGACTTTAACCACTTGCCCAGCTACATTCCATGAGATTAGGCCCACTGTACCAATAACAAGTAACAGAGTACGGGGTGGAACTATGAAATGAATAATTAAACTATTCAATTTCATTAGTTACATTGTGATCACATTTTAAAAACACTTGAGGGTGGCACAGTAATGCAGCAGTAGAGTTGATGCCTCACAGCGCCAGAGACCGGATTCGATCCTGACTATGGGTGCTGTCTGTACGGAGTTTACACGTTCTCCCTGTGACCACATGGGCTTTCTCCAGATGATGCAGTTTTGTCCCACATTCCAAAGATACGAGGTTTGTAGGTTAATTGCCTTCTTTAAATCGTCCCTAGTGTGTAGTATAGAACTAGAGTATGGGTGATGGCGTGGACAGTTTCCAAACTGCATCTCTAGAGTAAACTAACCTCTAATCTAAATACCTAATTAGCTGTGAAGAAACGAGAGAAACTTTTGACGATACTAGAAAATGTAATTTTTTTCCTTCTTACTATTTTATAAAGCTGTTTAAAAATAAAAAATATGTCCTAATTGTTACTCCTAGGAATAGTTCATTTTGTCCAATGTCAGTGATTTTTGGCATGTGTCATTATTTCTGACTGTTCTCTTCTATTATACTTTATCCTGATACATAATATGTAGAGATAGTGGACTTTTAGCAAAATTGCCTATTTCTTTAACTAATAAAGCAATACCCTATTACTGCTGCATTGCCTGCATACCACTTTTGATAGAAAGTTAATAGTGTAGATGATGGAAATCTGAAATAAAAACAGAAAAGGCTAGAAACACACACAGGTCTTATATGAATGTTCAATGAAAAACAGTTAAAAAGAAAGGAAACAAGTTAAGTTTAAGATGCAGAGACGGGAGAGTAATGGAATTGATGTATGGATTGCTTTACCCATCCCCCACCCACTCTATAACTTAAAATGAACTCACTTTCCTTATTTCCCAGTTCTAACAAAGGGTCTTTGACATAAAATGTTAACCCTAATTCCCATTAAACAGATATTGCCTGCTATTGGTATTGGTCTATATTGTCCCATTACTGAGATACTATGAAAAACTTTACTTTGTATGCTATCCAGGCAGATCATACCATACATGAGTATATCAGGCTGTGTGAACGAGAAAGTAAATAGAGTGCAGAATATAATTTTACAGCTACAAAGAAAGGTCGTTTTTTAAAAAAAAGTGCAAGAGCCACAAGGAGGTAGATTGGAAGATCAGAAAGATTGGAAATTTGCTTTGCTTAGTGTTTATAACATTTTCTGTTTTTATAACACTCTTGTCTGTATTGAAGGGACTTGATCCACTGAATTTGCTCCTCCACTTTTATTAACTAGCCACAAATATTGATACTGTAAAATATGGAAACCCTTAAACCATACAGGCAATTGCCATGTGGGATCAGGAATGGCTCATGTAACTCCATGAACTACTTTGTCATTTAAATGGAACTTGGGAGGTTGGTATTTGTACTCAATTTGCCGATATTGATTCATTTCCACTAATTATTTTAACTATGAAAAATCTTTCAATTTCAATTGTAAACATCAAGTTCAACCTGTTTTTTTAGGGGAGGTAATTTCTGACTTTTATTAACCTTTGGGTGAAGAAGTGATTGCTAATGGGGAAGTGAATCCCAGAAAGAATTTAAAAAAATGAGTGTAACCTGAATGGTCTTGATTTAATTTTCAGGTTATGCTCATTTTTCAAGGATTCCTACATGGGCAAAAATGTTTTCTCACTTCCTGGCTTATCAGATCATTACATTACATTTAAATGAGTAACTCGTTCAAAAAGATGTCCATATGATTTTATTTCCTTTAATTGGAAAAAAAACCCTGTGTCTTTCTCAGGAGATCATCTGGTTCCAGCATTGCGGAATGTGTTGCCTGGTTGTAATGGATTGAATGACTCAGAACTGTCGGGCCAGGTAGACTTCTGCACTTAAATCAATTGCTCTCAATTCCACCTCTTCCTCACCTCTCTCGGTTCCTGAGAAATATTTCTTATAAGAAATAACATTGTCATCTACACTCATCAATTAATTATGCTGCTGTTTATGCCAATACTGAAAAGGCTGAAATCACTTATTTTGACACATGAAACAAGCTTTTTTTATATGTAATCAATTTAATGATTGTTACTCCTATGTAGAGTTCATTTTGTCCAATGGCAGTGATTTTGGCATGTGTCATGATTTCTGACTGTGGTTGAACCAAATGGTTTCATTCTCTGCATTCTCTTTGATCTTCAGATGCCTTTCAAACCTAATTTTCTATTTGCTGCAAATGTGGGACCTCCAAATGTTTGATCACCTTTATTTTGCATTGAAACTCTTATATGTTGGGTCATCATTCGGGCTTATATCTTGCTGATCTCATTATCATCAAGAAACTTCAAATAGTCCAAATTTCTGTTTCACATATTTTATTTCACAGTTAGTCGTGCTCAAATAATTACATCCATCCTGCTAGCCCTATCATTCCCTCTTCCTCACTAACTTTAAAATTCTAATAATTAAATTAATCCTTAGCATTAAATCTCTGTTAATTCTCTATTTGTTTGCCACTGGCATGTTGTTCATCTTCTCTCCCTGTGCTCCACCTTTTCAGTCATTTTATTTTAGCAGCTTGGGCTCTTCCATTTCAAATGTCTTTCTAACATATTCTGTGATTACATTTGTATCATTGTTTGTCTTCTCAAAATGGAAAACTTCCAGCAAATTTAACTCACCCCCTCTATATGTATCTCTCAATCACGAGGCTTCTTTTTAGTGGTGAAGCGATCTAGTGTTCCCTTTGAAGACTACATAGTGGGAGAAGCACGAATGTAAAATTTCTTCAACTTATAAGCATTTATTTTACATATAAATACCTGAATTTGTTGTTCCTTGCGTGAATGTATCAAAACTGAAAGCTAGATTGGTTAAATTCTGTATTAAATAGTTAAATATATCGGAGTAACATTATCACCTCTTTATATACAATGTAAATAAAAATATCTCTGCTGAATTTAATGTTTTCAAACCAGTTTTTAACTGTATTTTCAATATGAATTAAGTGGAAAATAATGTTGTTTTGTTAATATTGTATCCTATGCTCACAATTATCAAAATATGTATACAATTGGAATGTCATTTCAAAATAAGTGCCATCACAAAGTAGTAATATTAAATTATGATTTTATCAGCTCCTACAGATCAGCTTTCAAAAGGTTTTCTTTTCTAAAACGTTAACACCATTCATGATTGAATTTGCCAAATTTTCAACTTTATTTGCAACAGGTGCAGAAATGCTTTTTAACTTCAACAACAATATAAAGATGACTTGCCAATGTATACGATAAAACATATCTTGTTTTTTAGGTTTTCCACCTGTAGGGTTTCATTGCACTATGATCACTAGGCTGTAGAAAATACCCTGATGACCAGAGAATATTTGAGTCCCGTCTGATTCATGTGATAACACAGCCTCCCTTCTCTTTGAAAGGATTCTTCTCCTCAGGGATTCCTTTTACCAAAGGATCTTCTGCAGACTGCGATTCAATGTAGTCCTTCAGTTCCTCTGCACACTTGGATACCTGAAATAGTTCAATGCCAAATCGTAAGAAGAAGATAGTAGTAATGATAACAGAATCTAAAGCATACGCTTTTCACAGTTTGAGTTTGCAACCGGTGGCTCAATGAGCAGGACTCATATCACAAAATTGATGTTTCAGAAATGTGTTGAAAATGTATTAGACTGAGGAAATGCCATATTGTCAAATGTATCAGAGCTGAGGGAATGCTGCCCTGCCAGAGATGTATCTTTTAGATGAGACCAAAGATGGTTGTCATCTCAGATGTACATAAAATAACCCATATTGTGGTTTTGCGATGAGAGTTAATCCTGGTGGCATGACCAGCATCACTAAACCAGACTATCTGGTTATTACAGTACTGCTATTAACCCATACTAATATGTTGATATATTTTGTATGTAACAAGAGGTACAACATTTTAAACACAAATTGTCCAGCTATAAAATACATGTTCATCATGGGGATCTTAGAGATAGTTTTCTCTCACCTATTACTATGAGAGTGCCAGTTACAACTGGTAAATGCAACATGGGCCTTATGCCCCTGTCCCACTTAGGAAACCTGAACAGAAACCTCTGGAGACTTTGCGCCCCACCCAAAGTTTCCGTGCGGTTCCCGGAGGTTGCAGGTGGTTGCCGGAGGTTGCTGGTAGTGGAAGCAGGTAGGGAGACTGACAAAAACCTCCGGGAACCTCGGGGAACCGCACGGAAACCTTGGGTGGGGCGCAAAGTCTCCAGAGGTTTCCGTTCAGGTTTCCTAAGTGGGACAGGGTAACGGTTATGTTTCAGATACTATGGTATGAATAGTGCAGTATTACTACAATTTGCGATGTGAATATATGGTTTGTATTCCAGCATTTCTATATTTATCTTCATGTGTGATATTATATGTGTTGTAAGTCAGGAGGAGGGAGACACACCAAGCCTACTTTAATCAGGATCAGCCGGATAGATCTCTATGCTGAGTGGCTATTAGTAATGGTCCTTATTACACAAGATTACAGTTGTTAGTAACACATGGCATGTCGATTCAACCCATGCCATAAGATTAGCTCTGTATCAGACTTGCATGAAATATAAATTAGTTTCTCACATTCTTGATCTTTCAGCAGAATTCATTAATGCAGTTGGGCAACTTGTTTGTAAATGCTGAAATTAATGTTAACAATTGGGTGATATAAGATATCTACAACTCCTCAAAGCTGCAACAGGAAATGCAAGAATTGGCATGCTATTATTCTGAAATCATAAACATGAGTTCCTACCAGCATCCTCTCTAAAGGCAACTCTTTCTTAAGTTGGTCTACTTCCATTTTCGCACGGTCTTTATCTGTCAACTCCTCCATCCCAGGCTCCAATAGTTGTCTTAAAAAATAAACAAACTTCCGTTCATAAAATTGTCAAAACAGTTGCAATGTTAAAAGTATAGAACCAAGAATTAAAACAAAAAGAGAAACGGTGAAACCATGCCACGATGCGAAGAGGCGGACAGTGCATTGGATGGGCTCACCAGTCTCAAGCGATGCTCTCCCGCCGCCGCCTCCGCTGCTGCTGCTGCTGCTGCTGCTGCTGCTGCTGTCCACGTTATTCCCGCACTTCACTGCCACAGCCAGTGATCCCTCAGCCTACCGGCAGCTCTTTTAAAGGGCCCCCATAATATTTTAATCTGTAATATGATTAAATCATGAGCTTTAACAGATTTGTTCATTAAGTGGAAGGAGAGAAAATATTTTCTTACGGAACATATTGTTTTAGAATTGCATACGCACCTTTCAAAGAATATATATTTATATATTATTAAAAACCCACATATCCTTCCTTTGGTTCGTCAGCTTTCCTGTAAACATACTTTATGTTTATTTTAAAATTACACTTATTAATAAAGTGGATCATACTGACGTCAGTAGCCCTAAGCTGCAAAAGTCCGTTATCATTGTATTTATCGCCTCTTTAACATCTGTTGGACTGGCCACCTGATTCATGCTGTCCCAGTCACTTATAATAAGCCACGCACTTTAGTTACAACATTGTACACAACACTAATACTGGATTAACAATCATTCTTTGCTAAGCATAGACTCAGATTTAAATATTTGTCTTTTGTTTGTTCAAAACCACAACAAAAATATGTCTTCTATATGACAGTCTACTGACTCAACGTTGAAGATGCAGTTTTACTCAGCGGTAATATCTATTGAAGGTATGTTTAAATGTAATAACATTGAATAGAAATGGATCTCGCTTTGCCAATTTACAAGCATAAAATAGATTTAGAGAAGCCCAATTTCAACACCAAATGTCTGTAAAATAACTATTCCACTAATTAGACAATTTTTTTTGAAATGTCTTTGGCTGACACCCAAAACAGATTTGCATTAGGTTGCAGGTGAAAATAAGGACTGGTTATATGTTTTAGGCTCCTTCGCTAAAATTCAATTTCACAGAAGCATACTGAATTTCCTGTGCTTCCCAGAAGATTTGGTGGAGCCTGCCAATGTACCATAGTTGCCTCTTCCGTCCCTCAGAAATATTCTGCATTCCTCCCTTAAAGAGAAAGAAACGAAGCGCTGAAGGAACTCAGCAGGTCAGGCAGCATCTGTAGACGGAATGGACAGACGAGGTTTCGCCCAGAAGCTTTTTCAGATTGATAGAATGGGTGGGGGGACTGGAACAAAAGTGGGAGTGAGACAAAGCCTGGGAAGTGATAGGTTGATGCAGATGCGTGAGAGGGGGTGATTAGCGGATGGGTGGAGTAAGTGACAAAGGCTGGAGGTGAAAAGCAAATAAAAGGTTTAGCGATGCAACGCAGAAACAGCCCTTCAGCCCACCTAGTCCATGCTGACTAGCGATCCCAGTACCCTAGCAATATCCTACATATCCACTGGGAACAATTTACAATTTTTACCGAGGCCAATTAACCTACAAACCTGTATGTCTTTGGAGTGTGGGAAGAATCCAGAGCACCCAGAGAAAATTCATGTGGTCACGGGGAGAATGTACAAACTTTGTACATCACGCTCTGTATGGGGTTGATTGAATACATTTTCAAACACCTCTGCTTCCCTTTCAAATGAACTGTTCACTTTGCTATTCAGGTGCAGGGTCGCTTAGATCACAAGGGAGTAGTGGAAGTGGATGAGGCCAATTGAAAGCAACAAATACCTTGATCTGAATCTTGCAGGTACCAGTTTATGGATCAATATCCCTTATACTTTAGAGTTGTGAAGCATAATCTTTTGTGTGGAGGGCCAGATTTACAATACAGCTGGTGGCCTAAAAGCTCCATCATCCTGAAGTGTCCTTGATGCTGTCAGTATAACTCCAGTTAATCTGAATTGGTTAATCCAGTTCATCTGAAGTAGTTAGTTTGAGGAAGGGCCACGACCCAAAATGTCATCTATCCATTTCTCCAGTGATGTTGCCTGACCTGCTCAGCTACTTCAGCATTTTGTGTCCATCTTTGGTAAACCAGCATCTGCAGTTCCTTTTTTTATCATATTTTAACTCCAGTTAATGTTGGATTTCTCAAGGATTCCAGATGGAATCTGAAGTAGGTCAGTGACACCACCAATTTCAATGGATAGGAATGACTCCAAATAAGGTAGATACCGTTTTAATAATTTACATTTTTGAATTAATAGTTAAGTTATATGTATTCAATTGTTTGTATTTCCTTGTATTTTATTTTGAGCAACAAATAAAATCTCCTTAATAATGTTTCAAACATAAGATTAATTTGGGATTTAGTAGCTGTGAATATTTCTAATTTTCAGAGACATTCAAAGTTCTTTATAACAGTTTTAACAACATGTGAGTCCAAGATGTGAGCCTTAATCAACTATCAAAAATTGCTGGAAAGATCCCAAATGCACCTGGGAATTGGAATATCAATCAATTCTCCCTTACTACGTGATTGTCCTTTCCATCTTCCCGAGTTAGCATCTACAACCATGGGGAAATCATAAAGGTGAGAAAACACAAAAAAAACATTTTGTTTAGATATAATAAAGAAAAGGTATGATAAAGTAAAAATCTATTACAGGGTGGCACAGTGGTGTCAGGGTGGCACTGATGTCAGGGGGTGGGAGATTGTAATCTTCAGTGGGCTGCCCTGTTTCGACAAATGCCATCAACCCGGCGTGCACAATCAAATAAGATCAAATAGAACAAGTTGTCCTACAACTTTAGGCTGTGCATGCCATACGCAAGAAGAAGAAGAAGAAGAAGAAGAAGAAGTGGAATCAGGGAGGCACAGTGGAATCAGGGAGGCACAGTGGTGTCAGGGAGGCACAGTGGTGTCAGGGAGGCACAGTGGCGTGGTGGTAGCTTACCTTACAACGCCAGAGACCAGAGTTCGATCCTGACCTCGGGTGATGTCTGTACAGAGTTTATACATTCTCCCTGTGATCACGTGGGTTTTCTCTTGGTACACCAGTTTCCTCCCACATTTCAGGGAAAAGTACGTTTGTAGATTAATTGGCTTCTGTAAATTGTAAATTGTCCCCAGTGTGCAGGATAGTGCTAGTGTACAGGGTGATTGATGGTCAGTGTGGACTTGGTGGGCTGAAGGGCCTGTTTCTATGCTGTATCTCTAGTCTAAAGTCTATTTTTGGCACAAATAAAACATTGTTCTTTTTCCTGTTATAACTTCTTCAGTTCTTTTAAGGAAATTAATATCAGTTAAAGGCCGTTCTCGCTCCTCCTCCCACCAGGTAGAACAAATATAGTTCCGCGAGTCTTCACATTTCTCCCTACCAGCCCCTGTATCCAACACATCATTCTTCGACATTTCTGGCACCTTCAACGTGATGCCACCACCAGTTAGTATTCAGTAGTATTCAGTATTTACTTTAATGTCATTTTAACTGAGTACTTACATACACAGATGAAACGAAAAAATTGTTTCTCAATCAGTTCCCATCAGTGCGGTTAATAAAAACAGAATACATATTGCTTTAAAAATTAAAATTACCATATCTAAAATAGGCCTAAAAATTGAAATAAAAACAGACATTCAGACCGAACAGTGGCTTTGCTTTGACAGGTATTGTATTGTATTGTATATATTTATTGTTATTTTCCTAAGTACTCACATACCCAGAGGAAACAAAAAAACGTTACTCAAACCAGTGTCCATTCAGTGTGCAGTAAAAAATAAATAGAAATAAAAATACATATATCATGAACAAGTTTAACACTACTCTCAACTAAACATCAACAGGCGTTCCGATCGGCAGCGGCACGACAGTGGCTCTGTCCAGGTTGGTGGTTGGTGCGCGATACTTTGGCAGGGGGCAAAGTCCGTTTAACAGTCTTATAGCCTGCGGGAAGAAGCTGAGGAGCATCCTGCTGGTTTTGCAGCTAATGCTCCTGTACCTCTTCCCAGATGGCAGGATGGAGAATATGTGATGCGATGGGTGGTAGGGGTCTTTGATGATGGAGATGGCTCTGTTGATACATCTCTTCCTGTATATGTCCAGCAAGAAAGGGAGTGGAGCACCAATAATCCTGCTGGCGGTCTTCACAATCCTGTCAAGTTGGTGCCGTTTGTACGCCTTGCAGCTCCCGAACCAGGAAGTGATGCCGTTGGTTAATGTGCTCTTGATTGTCCCCCTATAAAAAGTTCGTAGATGTGTAGTGGGGAGACCTGCTTTACGTAGTCTTCGGAGAGGGTGTAGTCGCTGCTGGGCTCTCTTGAGCAGTGCTGTGGTGTTGGTTGTGGACATCAGGTCATCTGACAGGTGGAGTCATATTTCTATCCTTAACCCACCTTTCATCTTTTCATCTCTGGTCCTTGTCCATCTGCCTATCAACACATTCCTCCCCTGCCCCCGCCCCCTCATCTGTATCCACCTATCATTCACCAGGTTTTGTTCTTCTCTTCCTCTCTCTCCGCTTTCTCCCCCTTCCCCCAACACAGGTGCCTAGCTGTCAAAGTATGGGCGAGGTTAGATGTGTTACAACATCCCATCGCTCCATCCGCAACTCCTTGGTTCACTCATCCTTTACCACTCAAGTCACCTCCTCCTCAGGTACTTTCCCCTGCAACTGCAGGAGATATAACCCCTGACCCTATGTCTCTTCCCTCACATCCATCCAGGAATGTCAGCAGTCCTTCTGGGTGAGGCAGATGTTCACATGCACTTCCCGTATCCCCATCAACTGTAACCTGTGTTCCCGATATGGCCTCCTTTTCATCGACTTGACCAAGCATAGACTTGCCGACCATTTTTCACGAACATCTGCACTTGGTCCGCCAAGGCCTACTGGATCTCCCTGTTGCTAACCATTTCAATTGGACTTCCCATTCCCATCCCAACATTTCTGTCCCGGGCCTCCTCTATTGCCACACAGTGAGACCACATGGAAATTGGAGGAACAGCACCTCATATTCTGCTTGGGTAGCATTGAATTCTCCAATTTTAGGTAACTAAGCTATAACCCATCCCTTTCACCACTCCTTTCATCCCTCTCTTCTCTGTGCCCTGTCGAGACATGCACACATTTCTCCCCTCCCCTCTCTTTCTACTGGTATCGCTTCCTCTAGCTTCACAATTCATATTTCTATCCTTAACCCACCTTTCATCTTTTCATCTCTGGTCCTTGTCCATCTGCCTATCAACACATTCCTCCCCTGCCCCCACCCCCTCATCTGTATCCACCTATCACTCACCAGGTTTTGTTCTTCTCTTCCTCTCTCTCCGCTTTCTCCCCCTTCCCTCAACATAATCAGTCTGAAGAAACGCCCTGACCAGAAACATCACCTATCCATGTTCTCCAGAGATGCCGCCTGACCCGTTGAGTTAAACCAGCACGCTGTGTCTCTTTTTGTAAATCAGCATCTGCAGTTCCTTGTATCTTCATCAGTAAAACGCTGATACCGGCTGAAACAAATGCTATAATTTAAAATATAGATTAATTGACCTATTTATTTTCAAAATCTGGGTATGCTGACTGGGTTAACATACATTATCCATTTATATCTGCCTTGAAGACATGGAGCACGGAAACAGGCCAAACGTCTCAACTTGTCCATGCTGGCCAAGATGCCCCAACTACACTGGCTCCACTTGTTCACGTTTAGCCCATATCCCTCAAACCTTTCCTATCCATGTACCTGTCCAAATGACTTTTAAATGTTGCTATGTACCTGCCTCTGCAACCCCCTCTGGCATATACCCAGCATCCTCTCCATGAAAAAAGTTATCCCTCAAGTTTCTATTAAATCGTTCCCCTCGTACCTTAAACCTATGACCTCTCATTCTTGATTCTCATACCCAGGGTAAACTACTCTGTGCATTCACCCTATCTATTCTCCTCATGATTTTATACACCTCTATAAGATCTCGCCTCATTCCTTGGAGTAAATAAGGTCCTAAAAGTCCTATCACATTCAAATGATTCAATGTACAATGTTATTTTATTGTAATGTGTACCTAAATAGAGTAAAATTATTTTTTTGCATACAGTTCAGTGACAATCCCACGAAATGTGCTGCACAATCATACTAGGTATAAGAGTGTAAGACAGACCACACTGAGTCAGTACACAAAAATCACCACATTTTTGGCACCGCCCTGCACCCTTCAGGTCCGAAAAGTTTGAAAAATATTAACCTAACCTGGCCATTAAGGCCCATTGTCCAGGCGGCAGCAGGGCTGGGTCAGATTTGTAGGGCTCGGCCTGACCAGGTGAAGTGTCGATGTCCTCCACTGCTGCTCCACTGCTCCGAGCCACTGCAGGCCGCATCCATTCATCCTTGGAGTGGCGCCCGATCTAATGAAGACCCAGGCTGCTGCAGGGTCTCCAACAACCCACTCCCACACCTTCTTGACATCAGCCAGTGATATACCTTTGCCTCCGGCGCCATCGCTCAGACTCCGTACCCCAGGTGCCTCCTGCAGTCGACCCAGTGTGTCTCTGAGGGCACAGGAGGTAAGTCACTAGCCCTCTTACTGGCATCGATCTTTTCCTCCACGCGTTGCCCCCACCATCTTAAGTTTGCAGTCCCCATGATGATAGTGGGCTGTCCTCTTGAGTCAATACAGTGTTTCCTGGAGATACTACCATGTTTTTGTCTTCTGTGCAACGAGTTACTGTGGTCAGGAATGCACTGCCTGAAAGGATAGTAGAAGCACATCCAACAATAACTTCATGGTGGAGATTAAATTGTGTCTGTGAGGGAAAGGCAGAAAAGACGGAATTATTTAATAGATCTGTCAGGGTCCAAACACACATGCCAGGCTGAACAGTCTTATTATGCCTCATCTTTCAATGAAACTGTTATTCTGGTACATATATGGAATAAAGATATGAAGCATCTACTATAGGTAGTCGGGCATGATAGGTTGAGGTTACAATCAGATTGACCCTGATCTTGTTAAATTGTTCAGAATGGCAGGCAATGGCGAGCGGAGTGCCGCAAGGCTCGATGTTGGGGCTGCAACTGTTTACTATATATATTAATGATTTGGAAGAGGGCATTAGGAGCAACACTAGCATGTGTGCGGATGACATAAAGCTGGGTGGCAGTGGACTGGAAAAGGCCGAATGGTGTTATGATGGCCGTCTTGGGCATGTCGTCGGGGTGGACGGGAATTTGATTGTAACCACGCACCAGGCCGACCTTGGAGAGCACCGTAGCCCCGGCTAGGTGTGCATTGAAATCCTGAATGTGGGGGACCGGGTACCTGTCAGCGATGGTGGCATCATTAAGCCAACAATAGTCCCCACAAGGGCGCCAGCCACCGTCCGCCTTGGGGCCATGAAAAGCGCCCATCCCCGAAGTTGAGGGAGAGCGTGCGCACCCCATATAAGCAGATTGGGCTCCCATTTGCCGCGGTGAGGAGGGGGCCGCGTTTACCGGCACAGACATTGCCATTAGAAGGGGACAGCACACTTATCTCTGCCCCGGTGTCGACGAAGAAACGAGTCCCAGTGCGGCGACCCCACACAAGCACGCGATGAATCTGGCCGACCGCTGAAGCAATCACTGACAGCCGGACCATTCGTTTGCCAGGACAGTACAGGGCTGCCGACACTGACGAGCTGCAGGCCCCCAGCGGCTGTGATAGTAGCACCAGCTCCCCCAGCTGGCTTCTGAAGAAACAGGTGGAGGTGCGGGCTGATCTAACCCCCAGCAACCTCTGGTGGCCTCCAAAGGAATTGACAGCAGGCTACGCTGGGACGACGTGCCGGCGCCCGGGTGCGCAATGGTGGCCGGATCCCGCTGCGGAGGGCGTTTAGGCGCGGCAGAGATGCGGTCAATTGGAACACCGACCTGCTGTGTGCTGCCCGGCGCTGCCGGGAGGATCTCCAGCGCATCCAGAGCCTGCTGATGGGCCATCCAAAGTTGATCGGTATGCTCGCCCACCCACGCTCGCATGTCAGTGAAAGGGTCGCTGGTAAGCTGCAGGCGGATGGATGTCCGACAGGAGCTGCTGCAGGTAGGCATGTTTAAAGATAAAATAGGGCTTGTGGTCGCCCATAAGGGCCAGCATATCGCCCAGCAGGGCCGACGACCGGCGGTCACCCAGGCCAGTCATCCGCAAGATTTGGGTCGCCCGCTCGGCCTCGCTGAGGCCAAACCTACGTAAGAGTGGGGCCTTAAGGGCCTCTTACTTATTAACCGCCAGGGGGGCGAGTAGAAAAGGTTTAACCCGTCATGCAGAGGCCTGGTCTAGTGCACTGATAACATAGAAAATAGGTGCAGGAGTAGGCCATTCGGCCCTTCGAGCCTGCACCACCATTCAATATGATCATGGCTGATCATCCAACTCAGTATCCTGTACCTGCCTTCTCTCCATACCCCCTGATCCCTTTAGCCACAAGGGCCACATCTAACTCCCTCTTAAATATAGCCAATGAACTGGCCTCAACTAGATTCTGTGGCAGAGAATTCCAGAGATAACATAATAGTATTTTGTTGCATCTGCCATCACGCCGCGCAGTGCAAACTGCGCCTAGGCCTTGTCAAACCAGATCTCGGGCTCGTCGGTCCACAGGGTAGGCAGCTTCAGCGCAACGGCATGGAGATCGGCGGGGCCAGCAGGGCCCAAGGACGGTTGACCGACATGGTCCAAGGGCGGTTGGCCAGGTTGTGCGTCCTGTCGAACATTCGGGTCCATGGGCATCACAATTAGGTTTTTAAATTGTAAGGTGCATCTCTATTGTTTTCCCTTCTTACCAGCATATGTAAGGGAGTGTATATAAAATAATAGGCAGAAAAACATAAATTACACAAATTTGTCCAAGCCAGAGTGCCGTGGTGGAATCTTGGCCCTGCCCTTTCGTTTCCATAGTCATTGCGCATAAAGGCGTCCCTCTATCTATATTACTAAAAGTCTGATCTTGACCACTTCCTTTTGTTCTGTACATTGATTTTAGACAAAACGCTGCCACTTACGGCTGTGATTTTTGGCCATCTTACTCAGAGCCCCCCTCCGCTGCACAGGACAAGAGCATTTTCCCCATCGATTAAAAATAAAAGAGTGTAAAAAATATTGAGATTCTCTCGCCTGAAGGCCACACCCCTTCCGGAGGGACAATAAAACCCAGAAGTGTTGAGGGCCTCAGTTAGTCTCTGCAAGATGGGGGAGGAGAGGGTCACGTCTCTCAGTCTCTGTTAATAACACTGAACACATGTCTACTAAACTGTGAGTGGTTTTACTGACCTGTCAGTGCCCTTAATGTGGTTTGAAAATATAGTTTGGAAATGGTAAAGCTGTGTTGCCTTTGGTTTGGAAATGCTAAAGCTGTGTTGCCTCTGGTTTGGAAATGGTAAAGCTGTGTTGCCTTTGGTTTGGAAATGCTGAAGCTGTGTTACCTAATTAAAGTTGCCATGCCTAATTAAAGTTGCCTTGCCTAATTAAAGTTGCCTTGCCTAATTAAAGTTGCCTTGCCTAATTAAAGTTGCTTTGCCTAATTAAAGGTGCATTGCTTAATTAAAGTTGCCTTGCCTAATTAAAGTTGTCTTGCCTAATTAAAGTTGCCTTGCCTAATTAAAGTTGCCTTGCCTAATTAAAGTAGCCTTGCCTTGCCTTCTATATAATTAAAAGTCTAATCTTGACCACTTCCTGTTTGTGCTTTATATTGATATTAGAAAAAACGCTACCACGTTCGGCTGTGATTTTTGGCCATCTTACTCAGAGTCCCGCCCCGCTCATCAGGTGCCGAGGATTTTTCCCATCAATTAAAAATAAAAGAGTTTTTAGTGTTTAAAAAATGTTGAGATTCTCTCTCCCACCAATCACGCCATGAAGGCCGCACCCCTTCTGGTGGGAGGGGATAGGGACTATAAAATTCAGAAGTGTGGGCGTGGCTCCGTCTCTGCAAGATGGAGGAGGAAGAGGTCATGACTTGCTGTCTTTAGTGGCCTTGCACCCTGCTTGAAATGGTAAGAAACTGCACTTGAATTTGGTGGCCTTGCACCCTGCTTGAAGTGGTATGAATCTGCACTTGAATTTGGTAGCCTTGCACCCTGCTTAAAATGGAATTTCAAAGAATAGCCATGAGTCAACTGCCAGCCCACATGCCGTGAGTGAGTGAGCTGCCAGCACAACAGGCTTGAGATACTGAGCCACCAGCCCAAGAATCCATTTGGCCCTCAATGTCCATACTAGCCCTCTGGAAGCCAGTCCCTTCAGCCCACAACACCCATACTAGTGCTCCAGATAGCCCCCCTCCCCCCCACTGGCCACCAATATTGGAATTGGTGGAGAGGTGGAATATTTCGTTGGGGGACCATCCCTCCCATGTGATGCTGGGACCCAACGGGTCCCACTTAGTCTAGTAATTCCTAAAACTCCCTCATTTGTCTGACAAGACCATTCTGTCTACTAGAATCTTTGGTTCTATGGGGACCAATGTACAAAATTCGCAAGCTAGGACATTCCCCTGGGAGACTTTGTCATGGCCACTCATATGGATATTGCGCTTAATAATGGCTAGGTTGACTGGGAAGGCTGAGGTTAGTGTAGTGGTCAGCGTAGTTTTTAAGTTATGAAAGTCTTCTTCTTGTTGGAATGGGAAAGTTAAAATTAATAAGAATTAACCAAGCCCACGAAAGCCTTCATCTGCTAGGAATGGGCGGGCCGGTATGATTTACAATGGGATGGTCCGTTTCCCTGTCAATCAGGGTCCTGGGTGCTGTGATTGGACAGTGATCCAGATTGCACTTGGTCAGAATCCCTGTAATTCAATATATTGCCACACCCCACAACCATTGGGTCATTCACAAACTCTCTTCTCTGTCTTTCTCTCTCTCCAGCAGAGGCGAGCTCTGTACCAAAAGTGATTCAAAGTTCAAAGGCAAGTTTGCTTTAAAAGGTTGGCTTGTGATTTAAATGTTTTGAGCAACCTCAATTCTCATGCTTTTTTTCCCTTTTCCAATCTTCTTTAATTTATCTGCTGTTTCGCTCTGATGCTCTGCGTTGTTTAACTCTCTCACTGCTGAATTCAATTACTGCTCCTTAATCCTCTTCTGCCACAGACCTTTCCCATCTTTCTCAATCTGCCTTTTCAGTCTCCGAGTCGCTATCAATATCTTTTTTGTCTAGGGGTGTCCTTTCCTGTAGGGGTGCTGGAGCCTCCCCCCTCCCAGTGGGATCTTGTATGGGGAGGTGGTCTACACTATTCCCGACTTTACTCCTTCGTTCCCCCTCTTCTATAAACAGGGTCGTCATGTCAGACAAGGGGTCTTGAGAGGACTTACCGATACCGGGTTTGTTCTAAACCATTAATTGCTTGTTTTCTGAACTCTTCTTATCAGCGCTTTCTCTCTCTACCTTGGCCATTTCCACTTGTTCCTCTGTCCACTGGCATATTACTTTTAGGATTCAAATAACACGTGATGCACAGGCGCTCTCCTGTCAATTGAGTCCAAATTGTTACCCATCATTGCAGTGTCTTTTAACACTTACTTAATTGTGAACGACAGGCTTTCGACCTACGGAGCCAATCACCGACTACGTTCCTAGTAGCAAAATACATTACCATCTACTTTCCCAGTAGCAAATTCTCTTACCAACTGCTTTCCTAGTAGCTTTTATCCAGATTATTCCCCATAGCTGCGACACTCTCTCAGCCCAGCTACTTTGTGAATGACAAACTTTTTTAGTTTGCGAAGCCAATTGCCAACTACTCTCTTAGTAGCAAAATACATTACCAACTACTTTCCCAGTAGCAAATCCTCTTACGAAACTACTTTCCCAGTAGCAAAAATCTTGATACAGTTGGTCCTACCTTCGTTGTCTGCATCTAAGGATATCGGCAAGGCACCAGATCAACCTACAGTGATGGACGTACGTTTTCCCGGGAACTTCTTCGGGAGGTCGGTCTCAAGGGGTCCGACGAGTGCACTTTTTTCTCCCCATCCGATCCCGGTCAAACTACGGCGTCTTACTCAGTTGTCTGTTGATGGTCCCAGCAAAATCCTGCTGACTACGCCAGTGTTAAGGTTCATTTCTTAAAAGACAACTCATGATAAATTAGGTCTCTCGGGGGTCACATTCTCTCAGCAATCGCTTTCTCTCGGGTTGCTTTCTCATGGCGCTTTCTTTCGTCTCCTCAGTCAGCTGCTCTCTCTCCCCCCCAGCCTCTCTTCCCCCTGGTCTCTCTTGCACCCCCCGGCCTCTTTTCCACCCCCTTCGCCCCCTTCTCCCTCCCTCTCTCCCCCCTTCTCCCTCCCTCTCTCCCCCCTTCTCCTCTCCCCCCATCCCACTCCTCCTCCCCCTCCCTCTCCTCCGCCACTATTCCCACTCCACCCCCCTCTCTACCCCTCTCTCTACCCCCCTCTCTCTCTACCCCCCTCTCTCTCTACCCCCTCTCTCTCTACCCCCCTCTCTCTACCCCTCTCTCTCCGCTCCTCTCTCTCCACTCCTCTCTCTCCGCCCCTCTCTCTCGCCGCCCCTCTCTCTCTCCGCCCCCCTCTCTCTCTCTCTGCACCTCGCTCTGTCTCTGCCCCTCTCTCTCTGTCTCTGCCCCCTCTATCTCTGTCTCTGCTCCCTCTCTCTCTGCGCTCTCTCTCTACCCCCCTACCCCCCTACCCCTCACGAGTTATGCGTGTGGATAGGGCGGGGATGGGGTAAAAGAAGCAAATAAAAAATATTAATATAATATCAAGGAGGGTGGTTAGTGTGTGTGGGGGATGGTTAGTGTGTGTTTGCGGGGTGGCTAGTATGTGTTTGATGCCACAGGCCACCCTCAGCAACCGCTCGTTGAGGGGTCGGAACCCAACGGTTCCCACTTGGTCTAGTATATAATAAATAGAAGTTTCATAAATTAATAACCACAATACTATTTTTTTAAATCCCTAACTCCTTAGTGAACCTTAGACAGTCAATCGAACTCTTTATGTAGAAACATGGAACTGCAGATGTTGGTATACAAAATAAGACACAAAGTGTTCATGAATTCATAAGTTATAGGAGAAGAATTAGCCCATTCGACCCTTCAAGTCTTCTCTGCCATTGAATCATGGCTGATCTATTGTTCCCTCTCAATCCCATTCTCCTGTTAGAAATGTTTCCCATTCCTTTATCCACTTTTAAACAACGACATACATCAACAAGTGTCCAGACCTTTGATGGTTTACCTATTTTGAATGAAAAATAGAAAATTATGGTCAGCATCTTTGTTTGGTGCTTTTGTTTCCATTCACTTGGGCATGTTGATTTAAAACTTTTAAAGATGCTAAGATCTCATGAAAGTACGCAAAATTAAAACATTATCTAGACTTATAAGTAGGTGCAGATGCTGGAATCTGAGACAATAAACAATCTGCTGGAGGAACATAATGGCCTGAGCGGCATCAGTGCAGGGAAATGCATGGATGACATCTCGAGTTGAAGCCCTTCATCTGGACTGAAAGAGTAGAGGGGAGATAGCCAGAATAAAGCCGTAAGAGGAGAGGTGGAGCAAGAGTTGGTACAGGATCCAGGTAAGGAGGGATTCATTGGCAGATTGATACAGATGGGCAGCAAAGGGTGGAAATCATGATAGGGAGTTGATATGTGAAGGTGTTGATAGGTGAGGTGAAAGGTGAAGGTGAATTGGACCGATGGGAAGTGGATGAGAGGTCCCAGCGGGAAGATTATGAGACTGGTGGACAGATACAGTGGATGGTGAAGGGAAAATAAATTGGGTTTTTGTTGGTTGTGGGTGATTGGGAATTGTGGGTCGATCAGACAGAGGTACAGAGTGTCAGAGGGAGGGCAGGATTCTTTAAATTGAGGAATTCAATGTTCATGACATTGGGTTGTAGACAACCCAAACAGAATCTGAGCACCTGCTTGCATTTGCCCTCACTCTGGAGGAGGCTGAGGATAGACAGATCTGTGTGGGAGTGGGATGAGAAATTATAATGGCTAACAACCAGGATCTACATATTGCCATTGCAGACAGAGCATGTCGTGGTTTACAATACTCAAAGTTAGGATAAGATGATACAGACACGGAGAATTCTTCAAGAAGACGAAAAGCCTTTATTTGCACAAATCTCTGAGCCTACCATGATGTTCTTAGCTAAAGCAAAATAAACTAAGCAATAACTTGTTTTTGTGCCTTGACGTCTGATCACATAAAAATAGCCGACATCTGCGAGCTTTACTAAATGTTTTAAACATATAAGGTAAAATTAAGAAGTAACGTGTTTCTTCTATATACATTCTATATAACTTCTATAAGCACAGCCATTTAGCAAAACGGTCGCCCGCTTGGTCTCACCAACGTAGAGGATGCTACGTTGAGAGCATGAAATGGAATAGGTGAGGTTGGAGGAGGTGCAAGTGAATCCCTGCTTTACCTGGAAGGACTATTGAGGTCACTTTGTGCTGTTGGAATAGCTGTCCAACTAGTCGAGTGTAACAAGTCAGATAGCACAGTTGCTCAGCGGTAGAGTTGTTGCCTTACAGTGCCAGAGACTCGGGTTCGATCCTGACTACGGGTGTTTGATTAGTTTAGTTTGGAGATGCAGTGGGAAAACAGGCCCTTCGGCTCACCGAGTCCGCGTCGACTAGCGGTCCCTGTACATTAACACTACCCAACACATACTAGGGACAATTTTACACATATACCAATTCAATTATGCTATAAACCTGTACGTCGTTGGAATGTGGGAGGAAACCGAAGATTCCGGAGAAAACCCACGCGGTCTCACTGGGAGAATGTAGACACTGTAAAATCAGCACACATAGTCAGGATCGAATCTGCTGTAAGGCAGCAACTCTACTGCAGACCGCCGTACCGTCTGTACGTTCACCCCTTGACTGCATAGGTTTTCCCTGGGAGGTCCGGTTTCCCCCCACACTCCAAAGGCGACCAGTTTGGAGGATAATTGGCTTGATTAAATTGTAAATTGTCGCCAGTGTGTGTATTATAGTGTTATATCAGTAAACCAAATCGGTACACGTTCGATGAATACATTTCAAGGAAAATCTTCATTTTCACTGAAAGTAACACCAGACATAGAAATTGAAATGTAATATGTAGGAAGGAACTGCAAATGCTGGTTTACACCGAAGATAGACACAAATAGTTTAAGTAACTCAATGGGTCAGGCAGCATCTCTGGAGAGAAGGAATGGGTAACATTTCAGGTCGAGAACCTTTTCATACTGAGAGTCAGGGGAAAGGGAAACTGGAGATTTGGATGAGTAAGTAAAGATAACAGATCAAAGCAAACAATGATCAAGGACATTTAAGAAATACACAAAAAGTTACACTCAGCGGATCAGACTACATCTTTGGAGAAAAGGAATAGGTGATGTCCAGACCCTTCTTCAGACCTTCATTGAACCATGAACCATTTTACATTTCCTTGAACAGCAGCTGCTTTGATCCGTCGTTTTCACACCTTACATTTCCATATCTCTAGCTTCCCTCTCCCTGAAATGCAATAGTTGAGTACACGCAGTATACACCAGAACCGTTTTGAGCAAGATGTTCATTGCAATAGGAGTAACAATAACTTTATTTCAGTCCGTACCAACAATGATTACAATCTACATTTTTTAAGCTAACTCATTCTTTTCGTTAACGTTCAAAGGAAAACTTAAAAAAAAAACTACGTTACTGATTCTGGCCACGACAAGCTGCAGAGTCAGCAGCAAGGAGCCGCAGATGAAGGTGAAGACGCCCCACTGCATGGTCGGTCAGTCCGGGTGAGTCAGCTGCGCTCTTCGTCCTGCGACCCGTTGCCGTTGCGGATCAGCGGTACTGAGAGCATTCACAGCTCACATTTATAGAGCGGGGCTTCGCACCGCTGCACCTAGTCCAGATCAGAGAGTCCGGTGTGGCTCAAACTGGTAAACCAACGGTGCCAGTCCCATTACCACATTGGACAGGGATGTTCAGATTTGGGGAATGCGGGTTTGGATTTTAAACTATGGCTTAAATCATTAATATTGCAATGATTGTCTATTTTATCCTGCTCTTTCAGGTAAATTGGAGTTAGATGTATTGTCAAGTGTCACAGGGATGAACAGCACCACAGCAGGGCTTTTGGCACCAATAGCAACTTTCTACATCACCATCAATTTCATATTTTTAAGACGGCCACATTTTACATTCTCGCCCCTTGTAAAACCTGCCGTGCACCTCGGTTCCGGTACCTTTCAAGAATGGGTTGGGTTCACAAACAGAACTGTCCTGGCAAACCCATTGTTTCTGCTTGTTCATGTCTCACCAAATTAATTTCCACATACCTCGACTCCATCCTATCCCCCCTTATACAATCCATCCCTAACTATGTCCAAGACACCTCCTACGCTCTTCATCTCCTCAATTACTTCAGTTTTTCAGGCCCCCACTCCCTCATCTTTACTATGGATGTCCAGTCACTCCAACCCCCACCAGAAGGGTTTCTTCCTCGACCACAGAACCAGCCAATTTCCATCCACCAATACTCTCTTCTGCCTAGCAGAGATGGTCCTTACCTTCAACAACTTCTTCGACTCCTCCCACTTCCTCCAAATCCAAGGTATGGGCTCTCGCATGGGCCCTAGCTATGCCTGCATTTTTGTATGGTACGTCGAACAATCCCATCTGTGCCAGGGGTTAAAGATGCGGGGAGGGCAGGAGTGCTGAGGAGGGGGCCAGAGATCATGTCAGACTCACTCACTCACCGCTGCCGCAGAGCTCCGGGCACAGACAGCAGAACTGGCCGTCACTTCCGGGAAAGGAAGCAGCTCGGGTGACTGCGAGTGGCCGCCGGGACCCGACAGCAGAACTGACCGCCACTTCAGCACCTTCTGCCGGCTCGTGAACGTGCAGTCGGAATTTAAAGATTTGCGGGGAGCCGGCGAGCGGCAGGAGAGAGGTTTTTAGATGGAGAGCACTGCTAGAGGTTTGCGGGGACCGGCAGAAGGGGTTGTCTGGTCCCAGCGTCCGCTCGCAACCACCCGAGCTAATTCACTCCCCGGCCACAATGCGGTGGCTCCGTGCCCGGAGCGTCGCAAGTGGGTTACTGGCCCCGATGTCCTCCTTCACAACGTTCCTGCCCTCCCCGCAACTTTACCATGGGTCAGACTCCCCAAACACTGTGAAAGGAGCTCTCCCCCCTCCCCGGGAAATACAGTATTTAAAAACATAAAGCACCAAGAAATGTACTTACCACGTTATTGGTACATGAAGTCCATTCTTCACTCTTTGTTTCCTAAGATACTCTTAATATAATGGCAATCCATAATTTGAAAATCCCACCAAGAAACTCGCGCTGCGCATGCACAGTAGGCTGCTGCGCATGCGCAGTACTGCAAAGGCAGAATTTCTGCTGCCTTCAGCTCCGCTTGAAATTGACGGCTTGAAGCAGCGCTGCCGGCACGTGGGCTGCACAGAGCTTTCCCTTTTACAAGTGCTGCGGTTGCAAGGCACGGAGAATTATGCATACCTAAGAGATCGATCTCTTAAATAGGCATAATTCTCCCATGCCTTTACTATTTATATTTAATAATTGCCATTTCATAATTTTAGCACTTGCCTGTCATAGATGTTGCCGTGGGTTGTCGCCAGGTGTCATAGGTGAATTCCATTAAAATTAGTCTCTTGGCAGTTGCCTAAAGAGTGTTCAAAGTGGGACAGGCCCTTAAATGTAAGCATCGGTCGTTTCTGAGGTTGTTGGCCATTCAGACACTAGTTGAAATTGTTCCACAATGCAAGTATTCTCTCCTTCGTGCATTTCCTTAATTCAGTGGTTCTTAAACTTTTGAGCCCCATGACCCCATCAGACATTCTTGGTCAGTACCGTGAGCCCCGAAACAAAAATTGGGAAAAAAACAGCCCGATTTATTAAAACATGTCTGCCAATGCCCAGTCAATGGGATGGCTGAATTGCCTTGCAGTAGGTATGTTGCAAAGCCTACCTGAAGCGTCGTTGAAGATCTGCTGCTGAGGGTGTGCGCGATTTTGGCGCCGTTTAGAGGGGGCGGGTTTAAAACGCGATTTTCTCTAAGCTGTTCCAATCGAAAATGTTCAGCCTAGTTAATTATTAACGAAAAATCGCTGGAAGACCTCGTCGCAAAAGCTATTATTAGGTTTAAAGGCCTTGAATAATAGTTATAGTAGTTTAAAAATCAATCTCTAAACCCGCGACCGCCAGCAACCGCAGGGTCTCATAAAGCAAATAACTGAAGTTAGGTTGTATATTTTTATATTAAAAAGGGCTTCTAAAGATCCCTTTATACTAAGTTTAATATTGCGATTAGCTCAATTTGGGCCCATTATATCCCGCAGTATTTTTCTCGGCATTTGGGGGCACAAATCTACCGCAATGTGAACGTTCTAAACCAGCGCGTTCCACAGGGACCCACTGGAAAGCTGATTTAAATGGGCATTTATTTACAGCAATTGAACACTAAATTCCTTCCATTTGGCCTATAAATTAATGTAAATGAGATTTAAAAATCATGTTTTATTGTGAATTATTTGTGAATATTATTTGGACATTTAGGCTATTTAAAAATGTTAATCATTTATTAAGAAATGGATAGATGTTTAGATCTAGTAATTGAAGTCTGAAATTAGCTACAATTAGGTAACTAACTAATTATATGCTTTAATTTCAGGTCATCCAAGTAAGATTATTTTATATTTGTTTCAGAATGCTTCAATCTATGATAACTGAAAATTTCATTCAGTTCTCTTAATTTTTAAGAAAGTTATGGGCTTTTGACTGTTCACGATCACAGCTTTTTTGTTATGTCCATAGAAAATCAATAGGGAACAAGATGCTCATTTCCCAGTATGAAAATGGCCATAACTTTTTAAATACTTGAGATATGAAAGTGAATTAGGTGTCAAATTAAACTTATTTTTATGCTTTATCTGATGGGATAAATTACAGACTTGATTTTTAAAATCTCAAAATTTTGTAACATTGCTACTTGCAGCCATCAGGCAATCAAAACGAGGACGAATGCTCGACAGGCAGCACCTCATGTCAGCGTCAATCACAAGCCTCTTGCGTACCTTCATTTTCAGAGTTACCATAGTTAGGAATCCAGCCTCACAGAAATAGGTTGAGGGGGACTGGACCAATAGGGTCAGGGTCCTATTCAAAAGAACAGGACAGTCGTTCACTTTCAGCCAAAACGTGGCGAGCTCTTGTTCCATTAAGTCACCCTTGAGCTGCACCTCTTCACGAATTCGGTAAAATTCAATCTTCGCAATCACGTCAATATTGCTGATGGTGCCGTTTTCACCGGAAAAGGGTCGGATGATTCATTCATTACGAGAGCGGTCGTCCAGTCCGGGAAGTAACGTTCGATGGCTTCACTAATTGCCAGAAGGTGGTTTGAGATCTCCTCGTGGAAGTGACATTCAGCATCTGGCGTAGCATCCAGGAAAAGTCGTCATCTCAGAGAAGATAATCATGTCACCGTCCTGAACTCTTCTCTGGTAAAGGTTCCTCCTGAACGCTGCCACTTTGTCACGAGCGGTTTGTAGCATTGGGAGGTTTCCTTGAAGCGACAGGTTCAAGGAATTCACCTCGGCGATGAAGTCAGCCAAGTAAGCAACGTTCCACGAACAGTTCATCCTGCATCTTTTCATGAAGCTGATTCTCATTCTCAGTACACCCTGTCTCCAAGAACAGCGCTATTTCCTCTCGAAGTTGAATCACACAATTGAGAACTTTACCACGCTAAAGCCTCTGTGTGGAATATCAGAACAGTGAAATCGGCGCCCATTTCTTCACACTTCGTTTTGAAGATTCTTGAGTTTGTTGTGCTCCCTCGGATGTGGTTCACAAGCTTCACCACATCTGAAAGCACTTCTCGAAGACCAGGAGTGAGAGTCTTCATCGCTACAGCATGGTGATGTATCATGCAGTGGGTGAAGGAGATATGGGGAGCGACATCCTTCATGAAGGCTTTGAAGCCGGATCTGCAACCGACCATGGAAGGTGCCCCATCTGTACACACCCCAACAAGGCATTCCAGCCAAGCTCATGTTTGATGACGAAGGCTTCCAGCATTCTGAACACATCTTCTCCCCGAGTGGTAGTAGCCAATGGTTCAGAGAACAGGTACTCCTCCTTCATGGCTTCTCCATCAAGGTAACGAATGTAGACTAGCCGTTGGGAACATGAGGCAACATCTGTTGACTCGTCCAGTTGCAGTGAATACACTGGACTGCTCTTCACAGCGCTCATTATTTGCAACAGAATATCATTACTCATATCCGAGATTCGACTTTTGACTGTGTCATTCGAAAGGGATAGCTGCCTGAACTTGTTTGACTGCTGTTCCCCCAGCATCAGCTTTGCTGCTTCGAGAGCGGTCGTCCAGTCCGGGGAAGTAATTGCCAGAAGGTGGTTTGAGATCTCCTCGTGGAAGTGGCATTCAGCATCTGGCGTAGCATCCAGGAGAGCCGTCATCTAAGGGAAGATTTACCAGAGAGGAGCCCAGATCTTCACCGATGCTGTGAGGTTTCTTAGTCTATGCGATTCGATAAGCAATCCGGTATGAAGCCTCCAACTGCTTCATTTTGATAAGCGCAGTGACCCATCGAATCGATGTGGGAACCCTTGAGTGCGGCTTCTTTTTGTTCGAAATAGTCCACGCCCTTCCCCGCCAGGTTGCTGTGACAAGACTCCAAATGGATCTTCAGTTTGCTGGGCTTCATGCTCTTGTGGCTCAAAACCTTGGCACAGATAACACATTGCGGCTTGACCACGGATTTTTGAACAATGCCTGTGAAGCCGAACTTGAGAAATGCTTCACTATACGTGCGCATCTTGGAAGACATGGTTCACAACACACACAGTTCGTGTGTGTATATACAGGGCCTCAGAGGAATTTTATCAGTGGGTACAAAGTTTCTTTCAGGCCCCCTTCCCTTCTCCATTAGTCATCCTATTTTATCCACTATGCTGCAGCTTTATGACATGAGCTGTAGCCTGTAAAGCAAAAAGGGGTATGGATGATGAGTAAGGGGTGGAATTGAGCGATCTGTTGATTTTCTGCATTTGAGGCCTTATGCTCCTCTAATCCCTCCATGATAAATATAAATAAAATAAAAGGATCAGAAAGCACATGTGTTTTGAACATCTTTGTTAATGCTGCAATATAGATAAGGAGAAAAAAAATCACATTTAAACACCCTTTTATATTTCAATGCAGATCAGATCATCAGAATACATAATTATTAGTAAAAAGTAAAAGAAGGTAGATAGGTTTAGAATTTACTTTAAATAAAGTAAATAAAGTAAATACTAAACTTAAAATAAAGAGCTTTCCTGGCCTTTTTTTGTGAAAAATTTCAAATCACAGCATGAAAATTTATAGTTCTGGCAATGTTTGATTCAATAGTATTGATTCAATACATTGACATCGTGGGGCTGTGGTCTGCCGAGCTTCTAGCCGCGGGCGTGGCGTGGACTTACCATCCGGAGCCTGGGATCCCTCGCCGGGGATCGCCATCGAAGAGCTACGACTGCCGGCATGCGGCCTATAACATCCTGAAGCCGCGGTCTGCGGAGCTTCTAGCCGCGGGTGTGGCGTGGACTTACCAACCGGAGCCTGGGATCCCTCGCCAGGGATCGCCATAGAAGAGCTACGACCGCCGGCCTGTGGCCTATAACATCCTGAAGCCGCGGTCTCCATTAGGAAAGTGCCGAGTCGGGACCTCCAAGCCTCGAATATGTTTGTCCGTCCCGACGCCAGAGTTTGGATCATCCCAATGAGAGGGCCTGTACATTGGGCTGTCCGTAGTGGCGACTACGGAGGGGTTATGGCCCCGACCACGGATGAACAAAGGAGGAGGACTGCCTGAACCTTATTGTCTTCCACCACAGTGAAGAATGCTGTGGTAGATGTTTGTGTTAAATTCTATTGTGTATTGTGTGCTCTTTTTAAGTGCATCGCTGCTGGCAAATTCATTTCACTGCACCTTCGGGTGTATGTGACGAATAAAATTGACTTTGATTTTGAATACTTAGCCTGGCCAAATCCAGAAGACGTTCCTGAGACATTGTAGAACTTAAATAATTCTTAATCAGCATGTGTTTGCTAAATGACCTTTCTCCAGAAGCTACCGTTGCTGGAATTGTTAATAGTATTTGTAAGCTAACACAAACATTTGGAAACAGGTCACCAGGTCTATACTCTGTTAACAAGTTCAACAGAACTAATGGTTTTAACTGCATTTACAAAATTCACCCTCCCAATAACACACACACACCCACACACACACCCACTCACCCACACACACACACACACACTCACCCACCCATATACACACACACACACACACACACACACACACACACACACACACTCACCCACCCACACACACACACACACGC